>NC_069718.1:7351381-7651381 GCF_027358585.1 Pangasianodon hypophthalmus
CTGTAAAAAAGAAAATATCCAGAATCAGCAACACTGCTGGCACATGTTAAAAAAAAAAAAAAAAAAAAAGTTAACACCTGTGTGCTTTTGAGTGTTTCTGAAAAACAACAGGAGCTTATAGTTAGTTTTACAGCTCCTCGTAACATTTAATTTTTTTTAAAACATAAATTAAATATGTTTTGTCCAAATGTTTTCCTGTTTGTGATGTGTGCTCTTCAGAGACAAGGTGTGCTCTTCAGAGACAAAGTGAAAAATAATGTTCCTGAAAAGTTTAAATGTGTCTTTTCAATGTCAATAATTTGTTCAAACAAAAATAACTACAATGAGAAACTAGGGAGGTTTCTCAGAATTGTAAACTGTATACATAAAAAGTATAGAATAAATTGCATATTGGCTGATCATAAAGAAGATCATGACCTGGTGCGTGGTGTGTAAATCTGGTTTGTAGGTGATGTCTGAGTGTCTGAGTAAAATTCCATCCTCATTAATGAATAAACTGTGGACCTCTATTTGCTGCTCTGTTATCTGTAATCTATCCGATTATAGTGTATTCTGTAGGCACACGTAGTATGCCCATTAAGCATGTTGTAGTGTTAATATATTATGGTGTGTGTGTGTGTTTTTATATATATATATATATATATATATATATATATATATATATATATATATATATATATATATATGCATGTATGTGTGTGTGTACTGCTGTATATTGTAGTATAATTGTTCCCTGGTTAGGGTGATTGAAATCTGATTGCTGTATCGTGTGTAATTAGCAAATTTAATCATATCATTTGACTGCCAACTTTCCAAAGTCCAAAGAAGTGATTGGGTTTTAGTGCATTTACACTTGCATTTTTCTGATTCTGATTGTCCTGGTGTAAACAGACTCAAAAAATGAAGAAACTATAAACCTAAGTGCACTATTTCCTGTACTGTAGATGATGGTTCCTGGCAATCAGAACTCGGTGGTGCTGCAGCCGTTGCTGTCAGATACAGAATACAGAGTGAGCGTGACAGCCATCTATGCAGACGGAGACGGACCAGCCAGTACACGCTCCGCTCGCACATGTATGTGTCTAATCACTTTGGGATTGTGGGTAATGTAGAATGTATATTCAATCATTTGTACTTTCTCACTTTCTCGTCTCCCTTCAGTGCCTCTCATTGCTCCTAAGAACCTGAAAGTGTCAGAGGAATGGTACAATCGCTTCCGCATCACCTGGGACACACCCCCCTCTCCCACCATGGGATACAGGGTCATCTACCAGCCTGTCTCAGGTAAACACACATCCGCTTGCTTACTAGCATTGAGAGATATGATCTATTCTGCCATAATGCACGTAATGTGAATTAACATTACCATTGTCTGGATTATCCTTTTGCCATTCTACTGATGAGTGAGCAGGAGTATCATGGACATTTTAACAGCTGGTATATGTTCACAAACCGTATATTCTTCAACATACTTCAACATTTTTCTGGCTCACAGAACATATGTGTAATATTTTATTCTGTGAGACTGCATTGCATACTTCATATACTCCAACATCGATTATATTCAAATATTCTTTTCAATTAATTGAACTATTTGCAGGACATTTCAATTAAACGGCTGTTTTCCAGTTGGTGTGTGTTAGTTGGCATCATTGTGTGTGTGTGTATGTTTGTGTGTGTGTGTGCAGTACCAGGCCGGGCTCTAGAGACATTCGTTGGTGACGATGTAAACACCATGCTGATCTTAAACCTGATGAGTGGGACAGAGTACAGTGTAAAGGTCATTGCCACGTACACCACTGGCTCCAGCGACGCTCTCACTGGCAGAGCCAAAACATGTGAGTTCGCCAATAAAGTCCATGCATATGCTTGTGTTTCCTCTGAGGTATGTGAAGTAACTACAGTGTTGTCTGATGGGTGTGGCATCACTGCGATTCAATCTCTCCTGATGATAAAGCAAACGCTTTTCTGTTGCCTCACTCGGGGCACACACTTGCTTAACATAGTAAATTGATGGGTTTTTTTCCTACGAAGTGAAACAGTAATAAGATAATCTTTTAACACAAATCTCAGCATAACTATGTGCAATGGAGACAAAGGATAAAAAAACCCACTAGTTTAAAAAAAACCAAAAAAGTAATTTGTCATTTATTAATTGTTGTTCACTATAACTACACTTCTGGAAATAAATAGAGGCTGTTGCATGTTATGTACCAGTAAAGTGAATATAGTGAAGTCTGTTTTATATGTGCTCTCTGATGTATGACTAACAATTCTTTACACACCCTCCTTTATGCTTCACTCAGAATTTACACTCTACTCACACGGAAGCCATTTTATGTTGTGCTCATCAGTTCGTACAGATTTATATTCCATCAAGACCAATTAATTGTGTTTTCTGTTAGACCAAAAATAATCTATCAGCTCCTCTAATGTGCCTTTTTTTATCTCTGCCTCTCATTTTCTCTCTCTAGTATACCTGGGTGTAACTAATCTGAGCACCTATCAGGTACGAGTGAACAGTATGTGTGCTCAGTGGCAGCCTCATTCTCATGCCACCCAGTACCGTGTGTCCATCGAGTCTCTGCTCAGTGAGTATATTGGAAACTGACACCTTGGACACTTCTCAGATCACACCTTTGTTAACTTCCACATGCCACTTCCCCTTGAGGAAACAGTTTATGAGCTCAATAGTTTATGAACTCTAGTAGTTTATGAGCTCAAGTGAAGTTTGTTAAATGAGCCATTGGAGGCCTGAGGTATTGTTTTCCCTTTTTTAAAAATGGACAAAAATGGCAGATGAATCTAGCTGATGAATTATGAGTTAGGGCTAATTTCAAAAAGGGAGATTTATGAAACATATTGGAACACAGCAACAGATGTATTTTGCACCTACGGTATATTCAATTCAGTTTTATTTATATAGAACAGTGTCTATAGACTTTGTCACAAAGCAGCTTATAGAAACCCAGATGTAAATTGAGATCCCTAATGAGAAGCCAGAGGTGACAATGGTGAGGAAAACTCCCTGAAACAACATGAGGGAGGAACCTTGAGAGGAACCAGACTCAAAAGGGAACCCATCCTCTTCTGGGTGACATTGAATAGTGGGATTATAAATCATTACAGTATTCAGCTGTAGAAGAGGAAAGGCAAACAGCACTGTGTATGTTATAAGGATGTTCAGTATGAGCAGATTGTGAGTAAGAGCCCAGGGATGAGCACAGGACAGTGTTTATGATTACAGAAGCAGTTGATTCTGTAATGATTACAGAATCAGTGCAGAAATGATTTAGCAGAAACACACTAAATCACCGGAAAAGACCTCTTGCCTTTGTAAGAACTCCAAATAGAGTTTTGACTAAGATGGGTGTGTAGTTTTAGTTTTTAATACGGGTGAGGGTGGGAGATGGTTGTGGGTTATAATCAGGCACGCTCTCACTCTCTCTCATGGTGGGGATGAAGTACTGAGCTCTCGGTAAATCTACCCTCTGTAAAGAGAGACAAATGCCCGAGGCTCAGCCAAATATGAAAGGCACTCTGATCTTGCACACACACACACCCTCACACACTGCACTGCATATTAATGATATATTGAGGGTGGGACTCTCTAGGAACTTTGATTTGAGTTTGATTCAGAGTGCTAACATTGAATTTAAAACTATTATTTATGCATCTTGTTTATTTATATAGCCATTATGTCCTTTTTTTTTAACCAATATAACCAATTCTTTTAAAACATGTGATCATGTTTTCATAATATATATATATATATATATATATATATATATATATATATATATATATATATGTATATATATATATATATGTATATATAAGAGCATATGCAAAAGAGAATTATAGGGCATATAGGAATTTAATATTTTCCCAATCACTGTGTGAGCCTACTTTTTCCCACCCCACAGTGCATCTCCTACATATTGTACGCACAAAAATACTACAGTATAATACAAGACAGTGAGAGTGTGTGTGTGTGTGTGTGTGTGTGTGTGTGTGGGCATTGATAATCAGTGTGTGTCTGTATACTGTACAGCTGTGCTTTACTGATAGCAGTGAATTAGTGTAGGTTGTGTGAATAATGACTGCATGGTGATATTGATGGGAGCATACTGTTTGTCTCAGTATTGTAATACATAATAATCCCTCACTTTCACTGTGATGGATATGAGTGTTCCTGTTTGACTGAGGCCATGCTTCCTTCACTGAGATAGAGAGGCACTGAGGCTGCATCTTCTTCACTGAGACTGACAGGAAATGTAGTTTCAGTTGTATTTCTTGCAACAACTTTGTTGCTAATCAGCTTTATAGTAATCCAGGTCTAGACCTCTAATGGCCTAGCCAAAGAAACTGTGGCAAATGAGCAACTCTGAAGAAAACGAAATTCATTAGGAAGAAAGCTTTAGATCAGCCACGCTTAAAAGGAGGAACTAATGCGCCTCTGGCATTTTGATATTAAGTGCATGGTGAATAGCAGTATAACAATACTTAATCATTAAAGAGTAACAGTTCTGACTGTATTAATAAACAAGATGTTAGCCATAAGCACATTGAATTACAATATGAGCACAACATCGGACATGTTTAGGTAAAATGCAGCTTATAATTTGCAGCAGTTTTTAAGACACGTAAGACTCTTGGGCATCCAGGTGAGATTATTTGCTGCAGCAGGAAGGAGAACTGTAAGTGCAGATGGCTCCAAGAAGAAGAAGCAGAAGAAAGCACAGAAGCAATTTATCAGGATTGTGCATGGGTGTTATAACAGGCAGGTCAGGAGGGTGAGGATATGATGGCTGGGAAGACTGTCAAGTACATGGCCATATGTTGTGATATCTCATGTACCTAAAAATATAAGATAATAATTAGTGTCATGACCATTTTGGCACATACTACTTGATATTTTTAGCTAAATCACACGCTTTTTATTACCAGATAGTCAGGATTAAACACTCTTTGTTATTATAATTTTTACACATTTTAATATTTGATTATTTTTTTGGCTTAGTTATAGAGATACTCTTGAGCTAATTGGGTTTTTCTGTTTGTTCAGGCCCAAGGCTGTAATGCTGAAATCATATGTGCTAATTTCAGATTTCTACACAAGCTGTCAAGCTCACTGAAATGGTTCAGTCAATATGACCTGGGAATTGAGAAGATTAGGCACAGACTATAGGCTTCGGTCTAAGGAGGCAGAGAAACAGACACTTGAACATCAACATTTTTAGACCTGCTTTAAAAGAAAGGGTGCTCAGAGTGAGCTTGGAGGTAGTTCTATTCAGTTGATATGAAGAACCCATGGAATAGTATAGAAAAGACAAATGAACACATGAAACAATGTTCATGATGATTTTTAGGCTGACATGTTAGTAATTAGGATGTTAATAAAAAGTATTTAAATTCTTTTTCACAAGGCAGAGGCAGGTGCATGAAAAAACAAACTATTTATTAACAATAAAATCAGTCTAAACAGTCTGCATGGTCGCCTTTCTGATTTACAGTTGTTTATTGACACCGTTTTATATTACAGATGGCCAGAAGCAGGAAGTGAGGTTGGATGGCTCTGAAGCCAGGCATTGCTTTAGCGACCTGAATCCAAACACACAGTATAAAATCAGTGTTTATGCTCTGCTACAGGAGGCAGAGGGCCCTGCTGTCAACACCATCCAGAAGACACGTGAGTGTGTACTGCCAATGGCACCATGCCCATTATTTAAAACACACACATATACAGGAAGAGCTGCAACAGAGCTACTGTTATAGAAATGCAAGACCTTTGGACTGTATCTGTGCTCTGTATCGAGAATTGAACAGCATTGTGGTATAAAAGAAAATAATGAACACCTGCCTGCCAGTCAGTGACAAATATTTTTTTTATAAATATTTCATAGATTTTTAATGGTAACTGAATTAATATTGTCATAATAATTCTAACACATTTACTGCATTTCCTTATGTGCTGTATTCAATCACACAATCCAACCCATAGATGTGGCACTTCCAAGATTACTCACACCACAGGTTTAAGCTTGTGCACACACACTTATACACTCACGCTTACCCACAACCACTCAGGTGCACTCACACACATCCACACACCCACAGAAGTGATAATTACTCACAGCCTTTGTGAATGCGGTGAGGCAGCATATGGCAGCTCCCAGGCACATATTCAATTTATGACTTTGTTTTGAAGTAAGTGTAAAATTTGTGAAATGTAAAGCACGGTGGTGCTGGTTATCCTCATCATACACTTAGACAGATAAACACTCATCCACTGTCACTGATCTCATGAGACAGGAGGCTTGATCAGACAGCGAATCAGACACATAATCAGACAGATCACAGAGAAGAGAGATGCCATATCCTCACTTCACTTCCTAACCAAAGCAGTGTGTAGGCTATTGATTAACACTTTTAGAATAAATCCTCGACAGCTGGTGGTTTGAACTGTATAATCCAAACATTTGCCTGCTCATTCTCCTTCCTCTTCTGTCTCTCTTTGTTTATCTTTATCTTGGTGTGTGTTCTGGTAGTCCCGGTGCCCACCAGTCCTCCCACCAGGCCTCCAACCACCACGCCACTCCCCACCATCCCTGTTGCTAAGGAAGGTAAGCCTCAAAAACTGCAAATAAAAAGCTCCTCTAGTAAAATATAACATAAAACTAACATTCAAACAAAAACACAATGACATTTTAATGACATTTTAGCAAGCTAAATTTTTTTTATCTTCACTATATATTATAAAAACAATGGTGTCAGATTGTCTGCAGTAAACTTCTGCTGACTTTTAAAACTTTAAATTTAATGACATTGATTTTGTCAAAATTTTTAATTTTATCAAAATCACTCAATCAGAAACTCACACTTAAGAATAAACATCAGAGCATTACCATGGAAACACACAGCCTCTTATTATCGGTGTTAGACTTTCAGAGCTCAGTGCTGTGATGCTGAAAATCAGATTTAGTTTGAAGATGAGAGAAAGAAAGGGAAAAATTGTTATTATTATTATTATTATTATTAATAGTAGTAGTAGTGCTTTTATAATTGTTAATATTTGTATTACTATTACTAATAGCCCTAGCTATTATTATCATTCATTATAACAGCATATATTTTTATTCATATAGTAATAGTTAGTAGTTTGTTTTAATTATTGTAGTACTGTAGTGCTTATTTCTGATCTAAAATTTTTGCAGCCAGGAACCCTTTTAACTGTAAAGTAAATTTCATTGACACCCTCAGCACATATTTATTTAATGAACACTATCCATCTATTTAAATATTAGTCTTTTTATACAATAATATTCTGGCTATTTACTGGAGTTAGAGACCTTTGTTATTCCTGAACAAGTTGACATTATGTAAGGCTGACATTACATAGACATTATATATATATATATATATATATATATATATATATATATATAATTTATATATATAAATTAGTGTCTGTGTTAAACCCATTCAGTTCAGGTGACCAGTCAAACAAGTAAATAGCTATGAGTATGTAATATAATAAACAAGGATTATGGGAAATGGTGGTTTTCCTGTAAAAAAAAAAAAAAAAAAACAGACTTCCTGGCTAGCTCCTTCTATGAAGTTCTATTAAGAACTTCATATTAAGAACAGTAAAAAAAAACTTTTACTGCAGTTCATGTTCTACTCTGTTTCATTAACTCAGCAGTCAGTCAGGACAACTTAATTTTCTCTCTCTCTCTCTCTCTCTCTCTCTCTCTCTCTCTCTCTCTCTGACACACGCACACACACACACACTCTCTTTCTCTCTTTTTCTCTCCATCTACCAGTTTGCAAAGCCGCGAAGGCAGATCTGGTGTTTTTGGTTGACGGCTCATGGAGCATTGGTGATGACAACTTCCTAAAGATCATCCGATTCCTGTACAGCACAGCCGGAGCGCTGGATGAAATTGGACCTGGAGGCACACAGGTCAGAAAGCACAGAATTTCTGTTATTAAACTCATTACATTTGCGTTCACATTTAGTCATTCGGCAGATGATCTCACCTGTATCTAGTGCCACATCTCAATTAAACACCATTTCCATATCTAATGTATAAATAGATGGATGGAACAGAGGATTTGAGATAACAATAGGTTCATCACTTTTCAGTATCAGGGCATTCTCTCTCTCTCTAGTACATGCTCACACACACACACACGCATATACATATATACATATATGTATATGTGTGAGTGTGTGTGTGTGTGTGTGTGTGTGTATGTGTATATATATATCTCTGTGTCTCTCACTGACTACAGGTGGCCATAGCCCAGTTCAGCGATGATGCTCGCACCGAGTTTAAGCTCAACTCATATGATAACAAGGAGAGTCTTCTGGAGGCCATTCAGAGGATTTCATATAAAGGAGGCAACACTAAAACAGGTAGACTTATCTCTCCTGAACCTCTGTAATGTCCAGCTGTAATCCAGCTGCATATGAGCATTCAAGGGACTGTAGTGATGTCATGCATTATAATTACCTTCTTTTAGTTTCTTGTGTGTAATGTGTGTCATGTTATTTCCAAAGCATTAACTCGATAATTTGGCCAAAATCACAACTATTTCATCCCCAACTGTAGTCAGATATTTGTATCTGAGCTAAGTGAGCTATATTATCATCCAAATCCAATTAGGCCACATCTTCTACCTGATAAGCCTGATGTTTGCACAAAGTTACATCAAATTAAGTGCAACAAAAGTAAATCAAACAACTGCATGAACCTTGGTAACATATAACTCTCTGAAAGATGTGTGACTGATGAACTTTGAACTCTGACCTCTATTGTGTAGGAAGAGCTATGCAGCATGTGAAGGATGCAGTCTTCACCAGGGCTGGAGGAACCAGGAGGGGCGTGCCCAAAGTGCTAGTAGTGTTGACAGACGGCCGTTCCCAAGACGACGTCAATAAAATCTCCCAGGAGATACAGATGGAAGGTGAGTTACCTGTGTGTTTACATTTACATTTATGGCATTTGGCAGACGCCCTTATCCAGAGTGACTTATGATAGTGCTTTGAAGTCTATCAAAAATACATTCTGATATTGGCTCACTAGGTCACAAACTAGGAATACCATCAGTCCAAAACTGTGTGTCCATGTGTTTCTGTCTGCCACTGTCAATAGAGCTGATTGTATATCTTTAGGTCTACTGCCTGACTGTGTCTAATAAATGTTCATGCATTAAAGTAAGTGACATAAGGAAAAAACTCCAAAACAAAACTTTAAATATGTAGTGTATATATATATATATATATATATATATATATATATATATATATATAGCTACAGGCAGCAATAAAAATATAAAACAAAGTGCTGCAGAATAAATAACAATTGTAACATATAATGTGTGTACATATATATATATATATATATATATATATATATATATATATATATATATATATGTATATACACATTATATGTTACAATTGTTATTTATTCTGCAGCACTTTGTTTTATATTTTTATTGCTGCCTGTAGCTATATACATTTATTCATTTCATTTTGTTATTACTTTATGCCCACTGATTCTTTTCTTTACTGCCTATTTCCGGTTGTAACCAGAACCAACTGTAACAATGTGTTAACACTATTTTATAAAATCTGACCACAGGATGAATTCAGATTTATTTGAAATATCAAGTGAAATTTATTTCTATTTATTTTTCTGTATTTGTATTGATTAGAAGAATAATGGCCAGAATCAGCTTAGAATACAGTGATGGTATGGACAAGCAGATGGAAGGACACTGTTGTTATATCCTAGTAGAACACATTTCTACCGGTCAGATTGTGTGGATGGATCTGATCTTCTGTCTAATATTTATATTCCAGATAATGAAGAATAACCTTTTGCATTATTTGCAAATGTAATGTCTTGTACTGTGATTTTATTACTGGACAGATCTCTAGTTCTTGAGATAATAAAGTTCCTAACTAACTCCAGGTTACATCGTGTTTGCGATCGGTTTTGCCGATGCCGACTACGGAGAGCTGGTGAGCATCGCCAGCAAACCCAGCGAGAGGCATGTGTTCTTCGTGGATGACCTTGACGCTTTCCGAAAAATTGAAGAGAAACTCATTACGTTTGTCTGTGAGGCTGCATCGGCAAGTAAGTCTCTAATCCAAATATGTGTGTTGATGTGCAAAAATCTATGTGTGTGTGAATGAGTGATTTTGGAGTTGTGTATTATAGTCTCTGAATGATTTATTTTGTTGTGTTTTGCAGCTTGTCCTTCTGTAGCAATGAGTGGCAGCACATTACCAGGTCAGGTGTACAAAATGCTAGCATATAGATACAAACTGATAAATACACATAATAGTTTATCCATACACTAATATTATTTACACCAGAAGGTATAGGTGTTGATTCATTTGTATTGATTTGTATTGTATTTGTACTGAGGGCCACATAAACAGATTAAAAACAGTGTTACTTATAATCATTGATATGGTAAGTGTCAGGAGGTTCCCCGACATGGCAGTGGACTTTGTTTTCCAGTTTCTCATTAACATAACAAGGTGCCTTTTTTGTCTTATTAACATCAAGAGAGAAAAGAGAGGCTAGTGAGGGAATGACTGTTTATAGCTGTTATAATGTAAGTGATAAAAAACTGGTCTCATGGATGTTATAGTGACATTAAATGAACTATAGAAGACTTTAAAAAAGACTTTAAATGTGTGAATCCCTTTAACTGGCACAATTAGTCATTTTAACTGTGAAAATAAACAGATGGAATGTAAAAATTGTTTTTTTATTTTTTTGAGAAGTTCTTTTTTTCTTGTATGGATTGTTGCCAGGTAATTTCTAACATGTCTTCCAAAATCATCAAAATATCGGCTTGAACAGTTTTTCTGTCTTCTTTCTCTCTCTCTCTCTCTCTCTCTCTCTCTCCCTCTTTTACACACACACACACACATACACAGGTTTTAGAATGATGGAAATGTTTGGGCTGGTGGAGCATCTGTACAGCAATGTGGCGGGTGTTTCCATGGAGCCAGGAACCTTTAACAGCTTTAGTAGCTACAGACTTGCCAGTGATGTCCTGCTGGCACAACCCACCAGGTGCACACACACAAACACACACTCACACACACACACACACACACACACACACACACAGATAGATAGATAGATAGATAGATAGATAGATAGATAGATAGATAGATAGATAGATAGATAGATAGATAGATAGATAGATAGATAGATAGATAGATAGATAGATAGATAGATAGATAGATAGATAGATAGATAGATAGATAGATAAAACAAATCTCCCACAAGGTCAACACCCTCAAATATTCCTATCCTATCCTTGATCCCAACCAAAATATAAACACACACAACACATTTGTCTGCCTCTGTATCTGTACATCAAATGCTATTATGATATTCTGGGCTCAGTAGACAGTACATAATGTTTATTTAGCCTTTTCATTGTCCTCCGTTCTCTGCACAATTACAAAGCTCTACAGATCGTAGTGCTGCATTTAACATTTCCTTCTCACTTTGATGTGGAGACAGTGTTATAACCTATACAATCACGCTGATACACTACACTGCTTGTTAGCCTGCTCCAACACACACACACACACACACACACACACAGATATGGTGAGGGTATCACAGGTTGTTACAGCAGACTGGTAAATAAATAAACAAACAAACAAATAGATAGATAGATAGATAGATAGATAGATAGATAGATAGATAGATAGATAGATAGTTATACTGTACACATTGGAAACACATATTTCAATCAAGGTAAATTGGTCTTGATATCAAAAATATTTTGTTCGATTTTGTTATCTTAATCTGAGAGAAGGGATTCCAGGTTTTCAAAATATAATAACATGGGGTCCCACATACACTTTATTTCATTTTCTTATTGAAATTGTGGTTAGAGAAATCTTGGTATAGACTACCGGCACAAAAAAGTGAAGAAAATTTTGAGAGGACACAGGCAGGATCCTCTAGTCAACATCAGATGTTGGAATTGCAATAAAAAGAGGACAAATACTAAGTATAAAAGAACAAGTGATCAATAGAGTCTATCTGAATGTGTACATTAATAGAATAACAAATGACATACTCATCCTCTCGCTCTCTCTCGCACTCAAGAATCGACAATTTATTGACAAACCTTTTGACTTTACATGTAGTCTTGTCCCACAGTCATCATCACTCACTGAATAACCAACACATACTGTATGTACTGTAGATGTACAGACATAAAGTGATAAGCCATACCTGCAAAGATGGAGGAAACATACTAGCACACACCTAACCCCAAACTGTGAAACAGAAGAGAAAAAAAAGATAGATAGATGATAGACAGAAAAAGAACCAAGCAATCTATACTCACACACACTTATCTTTTGCTTGTGTTTGACCCCTGTGTTAACTTTTTGATTATAGGTTCATCCACCCTGAGGGTTTGCCCTCTGATTATACAATCATCATGGTGTTCCGCCTGCTGCCCCAAACCCCCCAGGAACCCTTTGCATTATGGGAAATTCTCAACAGTCGAAACGAACCCTTAGTGGGCGTCATCCTAGACAGTGAGTAGAGTGTGTGTGTGTGTGTGTGTGTGTGTGTGTGTAGAGCATGTTATTAAGTTTTTTCTTGTGTTCTATTTCTTTGCTATCTGTGTGCAGATGCAGGGAAGACGCTGACATTCTTCAATAATGACTATAGGGGTGATTTTCAGACTGTAACATTTGAGGGTCCTGAGATTAAGAAACTCTTCTATGGCAGTTTCCACAAGGTGAGTACTCACAAACTCCAATATGCTCAGTTTATCAAACTGTCAAAAATAAGGAGACACAAATAGCTTTAGATGTGCAGAGCAGAGCTGTGCTGCTCTAGGAGACACTTCACTTAAATTCAACTCTGACCCAGTTTACTCTGAACTTTTTTAAAAAAAAAAAAGAGCCCTCATATGTGATGCAGCAAGGACAGGTGTTTTCTCCCATCTTCTCCAAAGGATGACTGAAGGCAGAACTTTATTTTGTTTGAGATTTAAATTTACCAACATGCATAATGAGCTAGCCTTGTTTTCAAACACATCTAGATGACGTATCACCACTTCAGCCTCATTTTAAAAGTGTTTATCATTTTTACAGTATGCATAACATAGCAGTGAGCAAAGCACAAGATACTGATCATCTGAAAGCAGCCTTACGGATGTGATTAGTTAGTATCTGAAACTCAAATAAAGTAAACACCAGTATGCATTAAAAATAAACTGTCTGTAAATCATTTACGTATTACTTCTAGTATAACCTTAACTTCTTACACTATTAGAACATTAGTTTCTCACTTTAGTGATTTACCTTCACCTCACATGTTTTTTAAACTACTATGACTCATTCAGTAACTACAGTGTAACTAATATGATAGATATGTAGTTGCTGGGGTGAGGACTGTAATTCTGGACATATTGAGCACGTTGGACAACTGAGATAAAGGCTATCACATTTTGAAGGTATAGGTGATAATATTACATTTATAATGTTAATAAATTAGTCAGCTTAGTGGGTAGTAATAATGGAATTAGTAGAAATAAATCATAAAAAAGTTCAAAAGAAAAAAAAGTGTGTGTGTGTGTGTGTGTGTGTGTGTGTGTGTGTGTGTATACCTGACAATTGAAGTCTCAGCTTTTTTGGTGCATTCAACATTCAGTAGCCTCCTCCTTACAATATTATCTATACAAAACACACTGTACATTACTGTTGAGCCTGCAGAGTGTGTGTGTGTGTGTGTGTGTGTGTGTGTGAAGGGCAGGTGGAGGAAAGCTTTCCTTCCTGGTCCAATTCCTCTGTAATCCCCATCTTCCAGGTTGTCATAATGGAATTATTGCAGGTTTTCTGTTGGTCATGCACACTGAAAAAAAAAGGAATATACAGTTGGTCAGATTTAAGAGAACATATTATGTATAGTTTGCATAAAAATATTAAGTTTCTCATCAAAATGTGATTTCATTGCTTATAGTAAATTTAATTTAAACAAGTTTCTGATTACTAGTTTGGATTATGTAGAGTGAACATGAGCAATTCACATAGTATTAACGTTTTCCAATAATGTTATAATAAGTAATAAAAAAGTAAAAAATGTAAAGTAAAATAAATGTTGTTGCACAATTTATGTGTTTGTATAAATTTTTTATAGAATTATCTGTGTGCTACCATGCTACCACGTCTAAGCTAGCTTTCACTCACTGAGGAAGCTCTTCCATGCCAGTCTGCTGTAATAGAGATCAAGAGCAAACACATTTTGATTAAAGATATGTGGGAAGCACAAGTGACATCAAACATGACTGATTACAGTAGGATGCCAAAGCTATTATAGTAATCAGCTGGAGAGGAACTAAGCAGAAGCAAACACAATAAATAGGTGCTGAGTGAACGTGTAAGTAGAAATGCTAGATATGCAAATGGGAGCCAGTGCCAGAGCTGATGCAACACACTTGGCAGAACACTATTCTGCTCAGCCTATGCCAGTTTCAAAACAAACAGGATGGGAAATATAACATTTAACTTTGATTGGTTAGGTTCCCTGGTGGATGAGTGGCTAGCATTCGGCACTCTCATTGCTGTGGTCTGGGTTCAATTTCTTGTCAGGGAACCAACCCCAGCCACTGGAGGGTTGCACGAGACAGTGCACTCTCAGTGCCAGTCCCAAGCCCGGAAATGGGGAGGGTTGCGTCAAGAAAGGCATTCGGCGTAATACTTGTGCCAGAAGCAATATGTGGATGGGTGATCTGCTGTGGCAACCCTGAACAGGAGCAGCCAAAAGAGGGGGGAAAACTTTGCTTGATTGGTTAAAAAAAAAAAAAGTTATGAAGGAAATGGTGCTCAAAGTTGGGCTTTACTCTTTGGAGCTTTGGATCATATGTCAGTAAAGTTTTCAGTTGCGCTTTTAAAACATTTAATGTAGATCAATATTTTAGCACATCACAGTTGTAAGAAATTTCTTTTATTACACGGTGACTACAGATAGGAAGGAACACTTTTCTGGCCAGCTAATTTTAAAAGAAACATACAACCAACTCTTATGAGAGTATTATCACACTCGCAAGTAAAATCATGAATCAGAATGCTTTTGTTTTTGGTTTCATGGTCGCAAGGCCAGAACTAGGTATAAACCCCTTTAGTGATTATAAATAAAAAGAGATTCGTGCACAACTTGCAGAAAGCCCTGAGTAGCCTAGCAACCTGGTGATACTTTTATGATCCGGCTGAAGACTTTATCAAGAATTTTATTTAGGAATCAGGTTGACAGTAGTTAATCTAATAATGTTATCCACTTATTATTATGGATTAGCACTAAATGACAAAATGAACACTTTCAGATGGTGTAACTCTTATGGCCTTTGTCGTGGCACTGAAAACCAAGGTGGTGCCCAAAAACATTATATGCTCATGTACATTATAGGCAGCTCCTCAGTAAGAACATGAGCTAGATAGCTAGCATTAGCTAACTAGTTTCTTGATGTAGATTTTAGGCAAGCAATATAGGTTAGCTAAAGCCTGATAAATTCTTAGTTAGCATGCAGACTTCACTGATATGATAGTTATCTGAGTTAGCTGAGATGAAATCAGCACTGCAAAGACAGAGCTCATCGGATCAGTTATGTCTCCTAACTTCCTGTAACCACAACCATCTTCTGTTGGTTTGGAAAGGTGTCCGATTCAATAATATGAAGTAAAAATGAATGAATTCATGAACACTTTTCTAATTCTGACACCCAACAGCACAGCACAATATTTTGGAACACAAATTCTGTCTTGCTCTTAAAAATACTCCACACATATCTAAATGTGATGTCCTGTACAAATTGATTATAATTACTAAAGACATCCTTCTGTAACATTATTTAACAGATATGTTATTAGAAATCTGCCAGTACCTATGACAACATTCTTGTTTAACCTCCTTTGTCAAGGTGTCATATTTAACATTTAACCACATTTTTTTGCCTGTCTTTCTGACTGGTCTCTGCTCTATTCAAGGCTGTTATTTGTCCTGCTTGAGTCAATAGAGATATATATGAGATAAAGATTACATTTACTGTATGTCTCTGGTGCATTTGCTATCCTTCTTTTTGAGGCCTAATAGGGTAACTGTAAAGTAAACAATTTTGTAATGTGTGTGTGCGTGTCTGCGTGTGTAGTTGCATATAGCAGTGAGTAAGACACTGGCGCAGGTGATGGTGGACTGTAAACTTGCTGGCGAGAAGCCCATTAATGCTGCTGGCAACATCACCACTGACGGCATGGAGGTTTTGGGCAGAATGGTCCGATCCCGAGGAGACAGGGACAACTCTGCACCGGTATGTGTGTGTGTGTGTACGCTCTTGTTTATATGTAAAGGATATGTGTGACTGAAGGTTGTACTTTTGTACCTCTTAATCTGTAAGTTGTGAATATTGATTGTGAAAGATGTAATAAATGTACTCAGGCCTACAAACCTGTGGTCTCAAGTGTGTGTGTGTGTGTGTGTGTGCAGTTTCAGCTCCAGTCATTTGATATTGTGTGTAGTACATCATGGGCTCGTCGAGACAAGTGCTGCGATCTTCCTAGTCTGGTGAGCTCATTGTCAAATCACTGTAGATATATGTGTGTGTGTGTGTGTGTGTGTGTATCTGTGTGTGTTGCTTTGTATTATGTCGACAGATTGGCCAGAAACGTAATGTACTGTAGCTCAGTTTAAATATAGTCAGTTAACCAAATTATGTTTGGTGTCTGAAGTTTACTTGTTTTGCATGTAAACTGTGCCTGTGTGGTTTTGACTCTGTATTTTATCCGGCCAAAAGGACTTCACTCACAGAGCTCAAAGTAATTATAGGAACCATCTTGAAGCTGTATTATTTCTTCCTTAGCAGGGATTGGTAAAGTATCAGACTAGGCAGGACCTGTGGCCAAAAGTTTGAAACAGAATTCTTTGTTATTGAGGATTCAAAGGATATCCAAATTGTAACTTTTTAAACAGGGGATTATTCTGCTATTTTATTTAACTGATTCACATTGTGCTTGCATTTTGAGGCAGCTGTGATTTAGACCTGCATTTTGCATGATGCTAAAAAGGTGACTGTTAGCTTCCTGTTCTTCTTAGCGGCATTAGCCTTGTAGCCACAAAACTAACAAAACTAAATTCAGGCACAAACATGTCTCCAATACATTTTAAATAGGGGATTTGTGTAAATTTCATTTCTGAGGACATTTTGGTACAGAAGTAGATGTATGGAACTTAAATAGCATATTGAAATATATTAGAATGTAGAGTCCATAGTCATGTGATTTTTCAAATCATACTGTTGCTGGTTTATTGTTGTAGTTTTTATTTTTGTTCTTATTTATTGCTGTTGTTGTTTATGTCTTTGTTGACTTAAGAGGAAGGAGGCAGATTGTCCGGCACTGCCTCGAGCCTGTACATGCACTCAGGACAGTAAAGGCCCTCCTGGTCCACCCGGACCACCGGTATGCACAGGGCTACACACAGAATGTTGTCTGACACACCCACAAATAGGTCTGATGGACATTTTCTTTAAATTCTTTCCCCAAAATTAATTAAAAACTCAAATTATTTTGTATATGTGTGTTTGTGTGTGTCTGTTCACTTCACAGGGAGGTCCTGGTATTAGAGGGGCAAGAGGAGATCGAGGAGAGCCCGGCCCTGTGGTACAGTCTGTTTATTAATGTCTGATCTGTTATACATCACCAAACAGTGCGAGTGTAGTTGTCATTTTCTCTCTCTCTCTCTTTCTCTCTGTGTGTGTGTGTGTGTGTGTGTATATCACAGGGGCCAGTGGGCCCAGTTGGAGAATCAGGTGTACCAGGACCTCAGGGCCCTCCCGGCCCCCAGGGGCACAGTGGGCGATCCATCAGAGGCCCTCCGGTAACACACACAAAAAAAACCATGTTTATACACACATGCACAGCACTGTGTTGTTAGTCTCCACAATTAAATGTGTCACAGTTAAACTCCCTGCACATGCTGTGTGCTTTTTACAGCCATGGTTTTTCTGGTAGATTTGATAGAACTGATAAATACCTGACAACATTTGTTATTATTTACTTGCAACCTGCTCATTTAGGACCTGAATGTGCTTCTGAGCTCTTCACAGAAGTGACCTTAGACGGTGTACTGTGGGGTGTTTAAAGTTATACTTATGTATGACCAATGAATAACCTTGACAACAGTGGCGGGGATAATCCAGAAATAAATGTGCGTCAAGGTGTATGTGTGTGTGTGTGTGTGTGTTTAGGGTGGTCCAGGTGAGAGAGGGGAAAAAGGTGAAGCAGGACCTCGAGGTACTCAGGTAAAAGCTACGCATCTGCCTAAACTCCAACCTTTCACACAGTGTGAATAATAACTGAATAATAACCTGTAAGTTTAAGGGTTAACAAGATCAGGTTCTGTACAACAATGTTTTTTTGCAAGAATCCACAGAAAATTTCAGAAGTAACAGGTACATCAGGTAATCAGAAAATGTACTGCAGGTGTGTGAAATTGTTACATACTATATATTGTATGTTTTACAGCCTGTGAAAACCCTTCACATGGTCATTTTTTAAATTGTCTTCCACTATATATAGTTCTGAAAATGGAAAATGGTATTTTCCTGAACTGAAATATGTTTCTCTTCCATGTGTATCTCAACCACAAGTACTTTAAAATCTGTTTACCACCAAAAGTGAAAACGGGAGAAAATTGCATTTAGAGATTTCATTCCAATTCCACTGAAGGATGCTCTGCTTATCTCTGCATTTACAAATAAATTAATCTACTAATGGAAAAACATTACTGACAAATTTTAAATAATTATCAGGTTAGGAGTTCTCACTTTGATTATTAGCATCATCCACATTAGTCTCTGTCTCCATCATCTGAGGTAAAAATCACTCACGACGTTTGAACACAAGCCTCGTTGTCATCTCTTTACTCTAATATCTGTGTTATTATCTCTGCTCGGTGCTGAAATAATCACAGTATTAATATGTTTTATTAGGTCATTTAAACAATTTAAAACTTTCTCCGCTCTTGTCTGTGCAGAGTGTGTAAGTGTTTTTCTCTGTTTTGATGATTCTGATGTAACGTTGTGAAAGCTGGTATGTGATTACAGACTGAACTGATTAGGGTTATGTCCATGATGCGATGGTACATAGATATCCAACAACTTGATCAAAAAGCACACTGATAGCTAGCAGCACTTTAGGTAGACTGATTGTATTTACTGCTGCGTTTGGTAAACTAACTGGCTTCTTGATACAGAAATGATACTGTTGACACTGGAAATGTTCCTGAAAGCCACAGTGGCCTGTCTGTCTCTGCATGTCATACACTGTATGTTTATATGTCAAGCAGCTTTCTGCAAATTGTGTCTCACAGTAAAGTTTTTGGGATCACACACTTCTCTCATTCTGTATTTCACTACAGGGCGTTCCAGGAAACCCAGGATCCCCAGGGCGGGACGGCCCTCCTGGACCCAGAGTAACGTTTCTCTCACTCGTGATTGGTTTATAGATCTGTCGGAATATGTAGCATTAGCTGTGATTGGCTAACGAGTGTGTTCTGCTTCACAGGGTTTGCCGGGTAACGACGGACCACAGGGCAGAGCGGGGCCTCCCGGAACTATTGTGAGTACACAGATATGTGTACACAAACACACTGAAATGCATTTATAAAAGGCTAGCATGCATAACAGTACACAGCATGCAAGTTTTTTTTTTTTTTTTTTTTAACAAGACCGCGTTTTTGCGAGGGAAATGCTTCACATTCCTACACTTTACATAAATTCTCCTACTCAAACGTTTTCAAATAGGGATCTACAGTGTGTGTGGATGTTTAAGTGCATGTAGAGCAGAATGCAGAGTGCTCAGTCCTTTCAGCTGTGCAGATACCTAAAAGCACTTCACAGATAAAAATGTTTAGAAAAGCCTAGAAATTATCTGGCATTAAAAATTTCCATTGCCCTCTGATGAGTTTTGGATATGAGCCACAGCACCATCGCCCTTTTTGCAAGGAGCCTTGTTTATTGTTTAATAGAGATAAGAGCTAATGTAGCCTCCATTAAAAGAACTTCAGGTGAACTGCGCTGCTAGTCAGATTTTGTTTTTGACATTTAGCATGCCTGAAACTCACTCAGAAAATGTGTAAAATATGTAGTATTTTTCTGTATTTTTAATTTTTTGTTTTTAATTGAGTAATTAATATCTTGACCTGATGGTTCCACAAAAAGTCATTAAGCTACACTTTTACCTTCATTGGGAAATCCAGATTCCATATTAAATCAGATTAATATGCAAACTGAAATCCATACACATTCTGACTGCCTTTTGCATATCTTTTTTTTCTTTTTCAGTGTTATGCAGTGACAGTTTTTTTTTCTTTGCCCAGTCTATGCACACCAATTATTTCCCAATAAGGAATAAATCAATAAAGCACACATTTTTTTACATTGTTTAGGTTGACTTTTAAATCTATATTTTTATACTGCTCATAAATCATTTTACAGTATATGTAAGAAATCCTTTCATAAATATGAGCCACCATTTTATTTGTTGTCAAAGGATTACGTCCTACTGATATACCATTGAAGTGAAGTCATTTTTCTGACTTATATCATGCTAACATACAGTATTACACAATCAAGCAAGATACACACATAAAACAAAATTGCATGAATACAGAGAAACCGTACATTTATGGTGGCAACTGTAGTTTAGATTCTAAAAACAAAAAGGGGATGTGCAATTCCAGCAATGTGACATTTACACTCACATTGGCTAACAAATATCTCAGAGCAGAGGCAAGCTAGAGATCAATGAATCAATTTGAATATGTTGTCATTTAACCTCTAGAGGACAATGCAGACAAATCTTAAAAACCCATGTATTGATTTACATGTTTCAAACGCATAGCAATTTATCAGTGTTATGGATATGACAACAGACAAACATTTGCGGGAGACTACACATTTTCTACAGACTCAATTTCAATTTTAAAGACCATCACAGAAAGCATCATTCGTAGAACATGAAAGAGACTTTTCTTGTTTTGGGAATACATCATTAAAACATAACTGGCATTATGAATGAGACATTTTTGCATTATTGATGTGTTGTGTCTGAACCAGTATCCCAGATATTTGATGTATTAATGAAGTAATTTTCTCTATAATTCAACTAGGGAAGTTAAATACAGTGAAATATGAGTGAAAGTCATTAACATGAGTTAACATTTTAATAGTCGTTTTGTTCCTGTGCTCACACTTTTTTTCGATGGTAAGGTTGACAAGGGTGACATCTTTCTATAAATTCAGTCCGTGCTCTGTTAAGGAGAGTTTAACCCTGTAACCTGGCCTTCCCTCAGCGGGAAGTGACCCCCGTTGTTTTTAGAGGATTGCTGCTTCACAGCTCTTGAATGAAAAAGATGTTGCTCTAGTTTGTGAGTGTGGACTTTTTTATTTCATCATCAAACTGCTGGATAAATACTTTGGATGCTTTGTTGTACTGCGTGCTGTATTGATTGCTTTGTCATTTTGCACAACTGATCAGCAGGTGCATTTTCTTAGCTATGGTTGTTCATGTGATGATATAGTCTGTCAATAACTTACAAACAAGGTTAAAGAGTTTCAAAGTAATTTAATTCAGTTCAAAGCAGCTTTACAGAAATCCATATGTAGATTTAGATCCCTAAAACTCCCTGAGACAACATGAGGAAGAAACCTTGAGACAAAACAGATTTAAAAAGGAACCCAGCCTTTTCTGCACTGGATAGTGCGATTATACATCTTTACAGTGTACACATGTAGAATATGTCCTGGGACGAGCACAGGACAGTGTTTATGATCAAAGCAGCAGTTTGTAGATACAAATTTATAGTATCCTGGTGAAATTATCCACTGAGGCAAGAGAGAGAATTAAACTGATTTTGGGATGTGCAAATCTTTAGAGTATCCATACGGATAATGAATGCTTTTGTTATTACTGACATATTTGAAGGCACAGGGAATTTCAAGCATGGAAAACAGGAAATGTTAATTTTATGAGCTGAAATTCTGCCCTGAAAAGAGATAGGTATGTGGACCTCACAATCCTAGGTCTTTATTTAAGCCATGCAGAACCTTAATGAAGTTTTCTTTGACAACTCTCTGAGGATTAGAATAAACAGTGATCACTCTTTCATCTCTTTTGCCCATAGTCTTACTATGTGGGCTTTTTCCTGCCTCGTCTATGTTTAGAATGTTAACACTAGAACAACCGTTTCTGGCATGAAACTTTAAGCTCTCGCGGCAGAGCAGTCACATCTTTCACAAGGCCGTCTTCTCTTTGATCTCACAGTCTTCCCTCTTTCATCCCACCACCATCCCATAAAGAAGCACTGACTTTGTCTCTTTAATCTGGAAGTCAGTGCCTCTGTGTTATTACAGCTGCTCTGTGCTCTCTGCAGGGAGGACCAGGAGCTCCTGGGGCACCGGGTCAGAATGGCCCTCCAGGACCCACCGGCGATCAGGGACCCCCAGTAAGAACACAGTGGAATGTTTGTGTGTTGTATGTTTAATGTATGTCAGGTCCAAATGGTCATAACTCTATTTTTCACACTATAATGCATGTCGGATTTCCCCCTCTCGGATTTGCCTTAATTTAATATAATATGACCATTTATTGTTATTTTTATTGGTAGGCATGTTACTCAAGCAGTTACTGAAAGTTTATAGGAAGGTATACTTTTGTTAAATTGGTGCTAACATAACACAGAACATCCCATAGCAACTCTAGTGGAAATTTTAAAAAGCTACTTAGAAAGTTCATTACAATATTTCAGCATTTAATGACTTTTTCCCTACATACAGATTAAGACTGCAGCAAAGGCTTCAACTCAGGGAGCAATACAGAAATACAGAAGATCCTAGAATACAGCCTCTAAAATTTTTAGAGGCTGTAAAGGCATTATGCAAAATAAAATTCCTGTTATATTAATGACTTATACAATTAAATAATTGATAGGTCTTTTTTTTCTCTAAGCAGACAGAATGGTGTAGTGTGTTTTATACTCCAGAGTGACTTAATTTCCAAACCCTAGTATTTTTATGAATCAGTTTGGACTTTAGGAATTTGAGGCACAAAAATCTCTATAAACCATGATTATTTGATATAGCTAGAACCACTATGAAGTACTTTTTGCTCTTTACTGCTGCTACTTCATGCCAAGTGGTTTGACAAATATCTCATGTACAGCATCTGATCTCATCTGGAATGTGATAATGCCCTTAAAATTGCGGCAGAGTGTTTAGAAAGTGTGAAAGATTTTACTCTAGAGCTGGAGTTGCATTGTCATTTTTAGATACCTAGTCCCAGTGCTGACACCTTGTGCAGCTCACATGAACACACATTATTAATTCATTTATTCAGCTTCAGTAAGCTCTTTATAGCAAGCCCCTGGTCAGGGTTGTGGTGGATCTGGAGTCAATACCGGGAACACTAGAAGTGAGGTGGGAATACATCATGCAGGACTGTATATGTGTTTATTATAGGGATGACAAAAATATGAACTTGAACACCTCTCTTTGTCTGTCACAGGGCCTTCCAGGTTCGAAAGGAGAGAAGGGAGAACGAGTAAGTGATCTCATCTTTACCCTCATAAAGTTCATTAAATTTTTCTTTTTCTTATTTTTTTCTGTAGTCTATATGCCTTCCAATAGCTTTACTACAGGCTGAAGAGGTATCAAGTAGACACTGAGTAGTGATGTGGTGTATGCAACTTATCACAGCTGTATTAGTGTTTATGTAGGTGCAAGTAAGAGCTTGTGTGTGTGTGGGTGTGTGTATATGTTTGTGTACATGCATTAATGTTTGTGTGTTGACCCACACAATCCTCAGGGTAAAGATGATCTCTCTCACATCTCCAGTATTACAGTAATTATGGTTGTATCCTGACTGATAAAATGCACAAACTGTACTAGGCAAAATATGTCTGTGTGTTGTGTGTGTGAATTGTACAGGGGGATGCACAGTCCACTTCATCAGTCCAAGCCATTGCTAGACAAGTGTGTGAGCAGCTCATACAAAGTGAGTTCACTACATGATATGCATTCTCACCCCATTCACCCCATTCACAGTTTTTAACATTACATAAATGCTACATGTTTAAATATCAATTAAAATCTGACTTTTGAAGTAAAATAAAAAGAACAGAGTATAAATCAGAAGACATGAAAAAACATGAAAAAAAAATGACAGTTAAACTACAAGTCAATTTATAACATTTCAAAATCTTAAATTAAAACATGACTAATACAACTGTACAAAAAAAAAAGCATCAGACCATATTTTAGAGTGTATATGATAATATCATGCTAAATATTGAAGTACATTGAATAAGCACTTATCAGAGTTTTCTCCTTCTCTGTCTCAGCTCACATGGCTCGTTATAACTCCATCCTGAATCATATCCCGAGGCAGCAGGCAGTTTCAGTCCGCACTGTTCCCGGGCCTCCAGGTGAGCCTGGTCGGCCCGGTCCTCCAGGACAGCAAGGAGAGCAGGGTCCGCCTGGACGTCCCGGATTTCCAGGAAATAATGGAGAGAACGGAGAGCCTGGTGCCAGAGGTGCTGCACTGGGATACAGGATTAACATGGGATCTGGAGTGTGGGCGTGATTAGAGACTAACATACGGGATGTAGAGTACAGTCTAGGGATAATCATGAGGGCTCTGAAGTAAGGACGTGTAAGATTTGGAGATGAGATTAAGGATTATATGCAGTATTTGCAATGTAGATGAGATTAGAGAATAACATGTTGATTCCGAATACTCTTTAACTTACTATGACGAGGGCTGAAGGCAGGATTTGGTGTGCTAAATGAGAAAACACAAATCCTTCTTTATTCTCAGTTAATACACCTGGAATCTTTTCTGACGCTTTCTTCTCCCGCCTGTATTGATTTGTTTTTCATCTTTGTCATTGTTCAGTATTAAAAAAAGACACAAATTTATTAATTATCTATATTGAATTGAAGGTTAGTTTGTCCTTTGCAATGCTTTCTTTTAAAAATCAAATCAATGAATGGCTAAGCAATAACAGTTAGAATTAGAAGGTTAGAATGGACCAGCAAGAAAAAGGACATAGGATTTGGCATTTGAATGAAATTGCTGGAATCTAAAGAACAGTCAGAATTTGAAACATCTGATGCCAAAGAATGGGTACATTCATACAGATACAATTGCATTCATTTTCCTGCATATAAATATAAATAGAGATAAAACTTGAAATTGTCTTAAAATCTTAATTTTCTGGTTTTAAAAAAGGAGCACCTTATTCAGATTAGCTGAAGGACAAATTTGATCAGACTATAGAGCCAGGATGTCGGCATTTCCTTCAACCTTTTTTTTTTCTTAAAAGAAACTTTTTTTGTGGAATTTTCCTTTAAGCCTTAAAGGGTTTTCTTAAGACTTTTTTGAAAGTCAGTGCATATTTAAACAAGAAAGAAGACATCTGGAAAAGGAATGTGTCCTGCATTCCTTAATGCAGCTATTATGAATATATGAGTGAAGGCTGGTAATCAGTATAATTGTGTGTGTGTGTGTGTGTGTGTGTGTGTGTGTGTGTGATATCAGGTCTTCCAGGTGAGAAAGGAGAGAAGGGAGCCCCAGGTGTTGGTGTCCAGGGTCCCAGAGGGCCTTCAGGACCTCCAGGTAAACAAACACACACACACACACAAACAGACAATGGCTTTTCATGCCACATGAAGCAAAGGTGAGAAAGAGGAAAATCTTCAGGAAAGTGATGAAAACATGAGCTGGACACCGTTTTATAATATGAAACACTGCATTTCATTCTTAGACCTTACATTCTTCTTTTAAATTCCTACATGCCGATTGCTGCGAATGAGAGCTGTGTGCAAGGCTGTTTTTTAATACAAACCACACACACTGCTCCCACAGAAATGACCCACTACAGGCAATATTTTCTAATGAGCTCATTTAATCTAATTACCCAAATATATATAGAAGGTTAGTCATTTTAAACAGTGTTAAAATTCCCTGAACACGTAATATAGATTTATTACTTTCAGGCTACTTGCTTAGGCTATAACAAGCCATGGCTGCTAGAATACTCACACTCAGAATGCATGAGAACAATTTAAAAGAAAAAGAAAACAATTAGGCTATTATTATGCTAATTATGCTCCGGCCATGGATAGCTGTGGCATCGTTAGAATTCGAACTCACGATCTCCCCACGATAGAGTGGATGCTTTTCTGTCACCTGACTCATGAGCTCGGGAGCCTGAAGACTTTTAATTCAGTTATTTAAATGTTTTTAAAGTCTCATAATATTTATTTCTGCTCTCTTGCTCTTGTCTGCGTTGGAGTAAAAATATTCTGAACCTGCAACTTGTTTGACTTATGGGATCCCATCACAGGGTTTGCATTTGCCTGAGGAAAGAAAGAAAGACAGAAAGAAACACAATGAAACAAATATATATATATATATATATATATATATATATATATATATATATATATATATATATATATATATATATATATAAATATAACTTCTATATACATTGCTGCATAGTCATCAGTGTGACATCAGATACACATCAGCACCCAATCAGTACACAACTGTGTATTGATTTTGGTGTGTGTGTGTATGTGTGTGTGCTCTCAGGACCACCTGGTGAAGGAAGGAGTGGCAGCCCTGGCCCATCTGGTCGCCCTGGTAACCCTGGTGGTGCCGGCAGACCCGGCATTCCCGGACCAGTAGGACCGGCCGGACCCCCAGGATACTGCGATCCGAACTCCTGCGGATACAATGTGGCAGGTGAGTTTCTCTCTCTCTCTCTCTCTCTCTCTCACACACACACACACACACACACATACCCATGTTAACCATGAATTTTATTAACTGAAATTCATACATCTATTGTTAGCTATTGTACCTCACTGTTCTTAATAACTTACATCATATGTCAACACATCAAACCCACACTGTGATGTTTTCAATAATTTCCCTGCACTTAGATGGATCTAACATGGCTAGAAATCATGAATTCTGCATGCTATGAGTGACTCCAGGGCAACTCATGATGCAATGCTATAGCAATACTGCTAGATGTAATAGTCCAGAGGTTGGTTGTGTGCTGGATTTAGTTTAAACTGATACACAGAGAGCAATAGGGACAGAATGGCTCATTCGGCTTATTAGAAATAAAGAGGAAAGGAGACAGGTGGTGAGCAGTAAGATTGTCACAGCTTCATTTATTTAGTCACAGTAATCACATTGAAAGTACAGTCATATCTTGGTATTATGTGTGTTTCAGTCAGTAATAAGTTAGTCATATAGCTGTTGAGATGAATGTGTTCTCCATACTGCGAGCAGCCCAGAGTTGTGTTGTAATACTATTACACTAACGTGTGTAACCTGTGCGCTTCTAATTGAATGTTCAGCATTGCAGTGAAGCAGTCGTCATCCACGTGGTATATAATTGTTTCAGTTTCAGCCGTTAGTGTTTGGAGTTCATCACTGCAGCCTGCAATCTCTCGTGTTTTAACGTGTTCTAACTTTATTATTTGTGTAGTGAAAAAAAAAAATAGAAAAAAATTTTCCTATATACTGATGGTTATGAAATATTGTCAGTAATATAGTATTGTCATTACTGTGACAGATTTATTGTTGATTGAAAAAATACTTTATGAAATTACTGGTGCTATTATGTCCCTTTGTGCTGAATCTTTCTGTATCAGTGTGTAGTGTAGCACTGTGTGTGTATATGTGTGTGAGAGAGAGAGTATAGCATGAGTTCTGAATGCCTGTATGTGCGTAGTAACTCCATAAATGTCTGCATTGGTGAGTCATTTTGTAAGCATAGTGCTCATGTCAACACTGTCATTATGAGGATACTTCATTCCAGCTGTTCACATGAGACAGAGACATAAGGAGTTATGCAATGCTTACATAATGTGTGTGTATGTGTGTGAGTTTCCTTGTGGTGTTGTATTTCTTTATCAGTTAATTGATAAAGAAGCATCGACAATGTATCGTAATCAGTGATTCAGTTAAAACTATGCATGAAAAAAAAAATCACTGTTTTACTGACTTACAGTCCTTTTGCTCTTTTTCTGTGTCCCCATCTGTCTGTCTGTCTGTCTGTCTGTCTGTCTGTCTCTCCCTCTCTCTCTCTCTCTCTCTCTCTCTCTCTCTCTCTCACCCTTTCTGTCTTTCTCTCTCTCTTTTTCTCTCTCCAGTTGTTGAAGACCAGCAACAGTTTGTACATGTGTACTGAGCTTCAAGCTCCATTCACACGTTTGTGTAGGCTGTTGATGGCGCACATACCTGGAGTCTTCTCTTAACACGCACACACACACACACACACGCATACACACACGCAAACACACAGGCTAGAAAGCTTTTGCTCTGCCGAACACACACAGTACATACATACACAGCAAGTGCTTTGGTTGCGTTGTTGCTTCTGTACTGACTGTGCTGGTGTTCATGATTGAACTCATCTGACTAACACACACACCCCCCCTACACACACACAAACACACACACACATGCACACACATAAGATATTAGATAAACACCACTAACACTAATTCCTGCACGTGTTGTAATGTGGGTGCTGTCTGTATCGTGATGTGTTGTCATCATTGACCATGGGCTTTTGTGTCCTATCCCTCCACTCTCTGCTGTGTCTCCATGTGTGTTTATGTGTGTGTGCGTGCGCTGCTTGGTGGTGGTCAGAGAGGGTCTTTCATCGTGAAGTGACTGACAGAGATATTCCCATAGCCCCAGTGCAGCCTAATCCCTACCAAACATATGGTCCTGATGAGGTAGAGGGAGTGGAGGAGGATCCGTATGGCAGCTACGGCACGCATCACTCCTACTACCAGCCCAGCTACCCCGATCCGCGCCCTGTCGAGCCTGAGGAAACGATCGTAGTCGAGGAGATTGAAGAAGAACTGAGATCACCAGGCATCCAGCGTCTCACTCGCAGCACAGAGGAGCAGGAGCAGAACAGAGAGACGAGGACGAGCGCTCACTTCTGACACACTTCTAACACCAAGAACAATCGAGTTATAAAACCTGTCAACAAAAATGACATCACATTTAACAGTTATTATAGCACACAGAAACAACTAGGGCTGTCAAAACTAATTTCTCTATTCAAACACTATTTCAGAACATCCATTTAAGTCTATTGAAACATGCATTTCCTAAATTTTTTGGACTATATATATATATATATATATATATATATATATATATATATATATATATATATATATATATATATATATATATATATTCAACATTTTTAAAATCTCTTATTTTTCTAATTAATTAAACATAAAAATTAACAAACTGTTTCCCCTACATGGAGGTAGTTAATAATTTCCAACAGACATTTTGTGATTACAGACCACACCCTTAACTTAATGACATGGAGCGTGATTGTGGAACTGTAAGACATGACAGGAACTCTGAGAACTTTAGACGGAGTTTCTGTTTTGCGCTAGATAGCCAGACTTGTAACTAAAGACTCTTGGGTAAGAGGTGTTGAATAGGAGAAGACGTAGCAGTGGAGAATGTGTAAACTTCATCATTATCGGAGAAAATGACATGGGAACCTACAGGAAGTTATCTATGAAGAAGGTTAAGCTTCAGGTGTGGTCTTTATCTCAAACTTCTTTACTCTTTTTCTGTGGCAGGATCTCAAAATGCGTTTGACCAGACATGTAGTGCACTACAACTCCTATTACGTTACACCCTGTGCAGTGAGTTTATATAGTGTATTATGTAGTGTATTATGATGCCTTCTTGGACAGAGAAAATGGCTTATGCATAGGATGGTATGAGGTCACACATAATATTATATAAATTCATATTCTGTAAATGCCATTTCTGACCCATATGTCCTCACTGAAATTAGCACAATCACATAAATATATTAATTAGACATAAATAGGCTATATATGATCAGATTTAATTCTCTTAGTGTCTCTGAGCCACATTTCTGGCTACATTGTTTTGACCAGTCCAGCAGCAGAATGTAAAAAATAAAGCCTGAGAAATGAAACATCGACATAAATATCAACAATAAATATTAGTTTGAATAAATAAATAAAATACAGCAAATCATTAAAAATTATGGTACTGTATATATATATATATATATATATATATATATATATATATATATATATATATATATATATATATATATATATATATATATATATACTGGAATTTCATTGTTGGTGATTTATGTATAGCGTTATTGCTAATGTTTTCTTTGTCTGTATAGTATAATATTATACATCTGGTAGTATAACATTAATATTCTATACATGTAACTACTAAACCTTATAAGTTAAAAAAAAAATTTAAAAAGGACCTTGACAGCCCTAGTAATTTCTGTTACATGTGATGTGACATTGTGGTGAGGTTCTCCGTAATAGATTATGCACTGTATCACAACACCCATTCATGCAGGTAGCAACTGTAGAGTTTTAACTACAGCCTTTATTATAGATTTATTTTTATCATTTTTTTGGGCACACACTTTTATCCAGAGCTTGTAAGTGAGGCAGACTACAATCAAAGCACAGAGCTGAGCAGTTGAAGGTTAAGTGGCTCTCTGGTAGACCTGGGACCGATCATAAGCACCGAGCTACTACTACATGGGTAAGATTTAAAATTCTATAAGTATGATAAGATTTAAAAGGGCTGATTTGAAAGATTTGGTGGAATGAGAGAAAAGGGCATGCAGAGCAGTGAGGTGTGATGTGTGAAACTCTTTAAGTGCCTGATATACACAGCAGAGATTCTCTTCTTCATTGCCATTTTGCTCTGTCTTTCACTTGCTTCCAGCAATCAGAAGTGTGCTGTTGCTCAGTCAGATATTGTACACTGCCAGTCAAGAATATCTCAACACATGGAGTTTGTTTTGTTACAGCTGATAACCTGTTAGTTCCGCCAGGGCATGGTAATAAAGGGAGTAAGGAATAAAACACTCGGGAACCTGCTGTTACAGCAAAATAATCAACGACTGGGTGGTGTGATGAGGCCCGATGTGAAGCAGAGTTACACTTACCACCGAGAGGTTGATTATTTTCCAATAACAACATCCAAATGTGTTTTATTCCTCTTATACCACAGCAATTTGCCATAGATTACATTTTTTTAATCAAAGAATGATGCAAAATTCAAACATCTGACATCAAACTTTTTATCCATTTATAGTTGTAATGTTGTGGAATTTGTGCAAAGAAAAGGTCAGTTCCTGTTGGCATTTACATTGTAGCAGTTGTAAACAGTCATTTCCTCGTGAAGCTTTTTTGTTTTTTACTATAAGACAAAAATATGCAAGAAACTAGAAAGCACAAAGTCCTGAAGACTCCTTCCATAAATGTTTTCTTACAGAAAACTTCACCATGTCAGTGATTGCAATGATTGATGTTAAATAAGATTAAATATTAGATTACATGGAGTCTTTTCCATACACATCCCTGAGAATTAGTTGTTACTATAGAAAAGATAATGTATTAAAATGAGTACATTCATATAAATGGATTTGCAGCTGTACTACTGTCAGAGCTGCTGTTATTGAAAATGAATCCTGAAAATTCACCAGCACACAAACAAAAACCTAACCCTTTGTGTGTAAAGATTTAACTCTCACATCCTGATGCAACCCTACATGATGCCTTGTTAGAGGAAGATAGACAAATTAAACTCCCAGGAGCCATCACTCTCCTGTCTACAAACCTTTTTCATTAGTTTCTCTCTAACTACTGAATAAATCAGTGTAGATGCCAAGGAATTAGAAATGTTAAAGTAAAAGAATAGAAAACAATGAAAATTTGCATAGAATGTAATCAAACCATGAACAAAATCACTTCAAATTGGTCCAGAGTGAAAACATTTTTTTTAAAGTGCTTAACTGGTTAATAACGTCATTTTTCCATTCTAGTATGATTTCAAGAAAGTATAGAGTAAATTCCTGTCCAGAATTCCACACTTGTTGCACGCTGAGTCACAGGAAGATATGACGTTGGATAGCTGCATTTTAGAAGATGGAACATTGGCAGGAAATCTGTATTTTAAAAAAAAGGAATTTTTATAAAGTTTCTGCAAGCATCAAGTTACACTGCAAATTAGAAGGATGCTCTGAGGAAATATCAGGCAATCGTGGTAGTAATCTGTAGCATCTGAGCAAAGTAATCATCCTTCACTTTAGGCAGAAGTCTGCAAAAGATCAACTATTGTTAGCGCTAGTTAAGAGGGTGACAAATGACTCTTGATCACAGGTAAAGAAGGTTATTAATCGTTGTTTTATTTCTTTCTGATGGTTTCCACAAGGGGGCCTAGAACCCTGGAGCAGGAGCATTAAAATATCATTTCTGTTCAGAAAGAACCATAATGTAAAATAAATCATCTCTAATTCCTGGTTGATACTGATAATACACTTCAAGATAAATAACTAAATAATAACATATGACTTTAAGTGGTTAAGCCTATAGATGAAAGACTCATTGTCAATGCTAGTTGTTTAAATATGTTAGTGAGCAAGAACTAAATTGTTACAAACATTTCTCCATTTACATGTCCCTTTTCATTATTTCCAGTTTTAAATGAGCATGCTTATACATGCCAAAAAAGGATAAAATATACATTTTGACTGGCAGTGTAAATGAGCTTTCCTATTGACAGCCATTTGTACAAACCAACATCATTTTGTTTACAATGTTTACAATATTATATTTTCTAACAATCCGAAATTTGACTTTTGGCTTGTATTCTGGTTTTAGCATTGAATTCATCTCATTCATGTAAACATTCGAGTACAGATTCCTCTGTATTAAGTGCCTGTTCATAGTATTAATCATGTATCCTAAATTCATTCTAACTAATTCTGTAGATGAGTATAGTTTGTAAGAGTGCTTTATCTCAAACATAAAGCAGTGGTTGCTATGATTTGTTTATATGAGATGTTGGCAGTTTCATTAAGGGTGAAACTTTCCATTTTGACCGTCCAAATTATTTATTGTGTTTCATTCCTGGTGTCTTTATAATATAATGGTTCTGTGCTTATATTGTACAATACCTACATAAACATAAACAGAAGTTTCTCAAATTATGAATACGTATTGTGATTAGCTTGCTGTTGTACATGCCAGCTGATGTTCTTCATGTTTATAAAAACCCAATCAAATGGTGCTAAATGTGTTTATATTTATATATATATATATATATATATATATATATATATATATATATATATATATATATATATATATATATATGTATGTATGTATGTATATATGATCAGACTCATTTTGTGGAATGTGTGGAATATATTTAGCTCTTTACAGCGTTTAGTTGTATGCTGTCAATATGCTAGTTTTACTGTGCCGCAGGGTCAGTATGCTGTTTTTATTACTTTTTCAAATCACTAGTAAAAAGAAAAAACTATAGACCATGTACAACTCTTCATGGCATCATCAGCTTTATGATCATCAAAAAACAGTCAGAGAAATACCTTAATTTGAATTAAACATGTTTCTAAAGCAATAAATCTAAATTCCACTACAAACTACTGTTCTGCATTGTGTACCTAAGCTTATGTGGATGAAATGTGAGATTCAGTGGCATAGCAAGGAGAGATCACATCTATTAAGAGGAATAGATTACTTCTATTATCGGGGAGATATAGATCATTTTGTGTGTATGTGGGTGTGTGTCTCTCTCTCTCTCTGTCTCTCTCTCTGTGCAGTGTGAGGCATGTTGGGTCATGATCTTCACACAATCGCTAAAGTATTTAGGTCAGATGAAGGTGTGGAGAGGAAGAGTACATTCATACTTGCAGGCACATATTTTCTTTCTCTCTTCACAACCTGCCAGTAGTGAAGAGTGAGTATAGTTATGTTTGTATGTGCAAACAGAGTGGCCAGTGATGGCTGGTTACAATATCGAAAAAGGGGTGCTAAAAATTTGTACTACCATTTATCAATAACGTGCCATTAAACACTACGAAACCAATACAGTTGATCCGTATAGCATGGGGTCTCAGTGTACAGGCATAAAACTATTATCCATATACACAGGAACACACCGAAACACTTCTTTAAGTGTTACAAGTCTGTAAACATGCTGTGTCTATTTCAAACACCATACAAGCATGGGAAATGAATTTTTTATTTTATTTATTTATTTATTTCATACATAGCAAAAGAAAGGTTTTCTTTTGGGAAAGTCAGTAGGTTTCTTTCTCAGAATCTGCTTGTCTACTGAGCAGCTGGGAATGAAAAAAAAAAAAATAGTGTGTGGTATTTTGAGTTTCTGCTGTTTCATAGTTACAGTATATCCAATAGTGGAAACACTAACAGTATCCAGCCTACTCAGGAAATCCCACAAAGCATCACAGTAGGCAGTCTTCACAGGATGTTCTCTAGGCTACAGATCACCCACAGTCTCCTGTTTGACACAGACCGCGAATAAGGGAAAGTTTCAGACACATCTGCAATGGGGTGTTGGCATGATATACAGTATGTGGCATAGAAAAACACAAATTCTGTCTTCTATATTAGTGTGTCACATATTATTCCTGATTTCCCAAATGTAATAGTGAATATAGTGCCATTTCAAGGATAGCATCAATCATACTGAACATGCCAGCTCAGCTCTAGTTCCGGAGGACAGGATGTACACAGATTTATCAGATTAATCCCATCTGAGGAGAATCAGTTGTCGCTGATTTTAAGATTAGCAAACCGAGCTCAAATCTGGAAATACAGGAAGGGGGTTGAGTATGTCTGACACTGTGATAAAGGCCAAACTCAACAATCACCTCCACACTACTGTACACTGAACAGTGTGTCCTTCCGCGAGGACAGAACAAAAACACACACAGAGTAACGCAAGAAGATAGCAAGGAGAGGACTTAAAATGACCTGAATGACTGTGAGTGTTGAGGCCTCTGAGCTAAACATTGCCATCATTACACATCAGTGATTGTGTGTGTGTGTGTGTGTGTGTGTGTGTGTGTGTGTGTGTGTGTGTGTGTGTGTCCCAGTGTGAATGTAGAAATTAAGTACACAGATCTAAGCAGATTCAAAGACATTCCAGTTTCCACATGTTTGCTATCCCTATAAAATGCAGACATTTTATGTGTTTTAGAGCAAACGAACTATTTCTAACTATTATTATTATTAATACATTACTGACATCTTGTGGTGAGAGGTGTTACTTCACAGCTGGGCATGGGTGGGGAAACGGAAGTGAAACATTTTATAATGGAAATTGAAATTCTGACGCCTGAAAATACCCAAACTGGGCTGAGCAGCTCTGCCTGGGATCGAGGAAACTACACCTGTGTTGTAACCTGGAATACATTTTACAATCATGGGGCTGTGTTAGTTGATGACCTAATGAAATTTAATGACGAACTGATGAAATTCAAAGAACGACCCATGACGAACTGAAGAAGCCAAGAAATTCAATTCATGACTAATGAGGAACAGGAGAACTGATGGTATTCAATATAGAACTGATAAAATTTAATGAATATCTGATGAGGAACTGATGAAATTCATTGAACAACTGATGTATTGCAGTAACAAAAATGCAAAGAACAGATAGAATTCAGTGTAGACCAGATAAAAATGTAATTACCCAATTAACAATCAATGAAATGAAGAAATTATTAAACAACTAGGAATGGTTTAAATTTAATTAACTGATTAAGAACTGATCCAATTCAGTACAGCCCAAATGAGAAGGACAAATGTAATTATTCATTTCAATGAAGAACTTGAATGAATAACCAATGAGGAACTGATGAAGAGCTGGTGAAATTCAGTAACGAACTGGTGAGGAAATGAAATTGAATGAAGAACTGATTAAAACTGGTCATTATTCAGCTGGTTTGATTCTGTAGTCTCTCTGCCTTAAAGATTTAAGGGGCTAAGTAGTTAATGTTCTATGCAGGCCTGAGGCTCTTTCTGTTTCCTGTAGTCGTGCACTGAGTGAGAGAGAGTAATGTGTGTGTGAGAGTGGCTGCATGCCAATGCTTCTTTTAACACACCTTCAGGGAATCCCTGTCACCATCTTAAGGGCATTTCACTACTGTATCAGCTCACGTGACTTTTGTGAAATGAGCACTTGTGAGGCTGAGGGGTTGGGTCAACATCAGTGAAGACTTCAAGAACAAAACAATATGGAGCAATAAAAAAGCACATGGTGATATGGGTCCAATGTCACCAACAGTTTCATCTTTCTCTTCATCTTTATCTGTGTGTGTGTGGGTGTTGTTTACAGACCTGGAAGAGATGTACATAGACTGTCCACAGTTGAACCATCCATTACAGCTGTTCAAATTCCACTGTATTCCTTTCAAGTCAGAGTTAATAATAGGTACTCAACAGGAAGCCATAAATGATCACAATATAATCAATGTCTCTCACCATGGTAACCAAGGCTAAAGGTTTTCTTAGGCAGTCTGGTTTCTCTCACACACTCGCCAGAGCTAAACAAGAGAAAGACTGTCTTCATAGCATTCTAGTCACATGTTTAGAGAAGTGGTGTCCAACTGTGGTCTTGTGTGTCTGACGTTCAGCATGGTTTAGTGATTTCGCTGCTCACACACCTGATTCATTACTTCAGATTTAGTAGGTACATTAGAACAGGACAAGCAGCAAGCCAAACTGGACATACCTCACAAATAACCGAATGACCTGAGACAGAAAAATGCAAGCTTTGGTAGCACACGCAATGGACTTTCTCCTTGCCATTTTCTTGGCCAGGGTGGAGCAGATGAAGTGATTTTGAATAAAGCCAAATGATGAACAGCCAGCAATAACTAGTTAGCTGGCTTTTCCTTTAACTGTAAGTCACATGTAAATGAGTCATTGTAAATGAGAACTGGTTCTCAATTGACTTACCTGGTTAAATAAAGGTTATTAATAAAGGTTATTATGTGCCATTAGGAAAATAGTGAGGTAAAATTCCAATGTGACCATATAATTATAAGTAAGGCATAAAACTCAATGGAGTGTGCTATTAGCTATAATCAAATAATCCAAGTGGTGTGAAAACAAGGCTTGGACACTAATTACATGACACAAAAAGCATCACAAGCATAATAAACAATGACGGACATACTAATAGTAACTAAGGACAGACACATAACAGGTGAACACAATCAGGCAACAAACCAATAACAGGATTAGAACAAAAAAACACCAGTACATGGCTCATTACCAGGCCAAAACTGATTGTTTTCCTACAAATAATCATGTCTCAAAGTGTTTTATTCCTCTTATACCGCAACCAATTACAACTGTTCATCTGTTTATAGTTATATTTCATGATACGGAACATCCTAGAAACATGTTAGTTCTTGTTGTAACTTATGTTACCACAGCTTTAAACAGCTTTCTTCCCTCACCAGGCTCTCTTTTCCTCTTTCTTCAAGGTAATGAGATAGCTCAATACAAAGAAATCCCAAATAGAAGAAGACTCCTTATGTTAAATAAACATCTCCTCACAGAAAATTCATGAAATGAACAATTGCATACATTTTAAAAATTTGTTTATGTGGCACACCTGCCATACACTTCTCAGTATAAACTGTTACTATAAAAGTGATAACACATTAGGACAGGCTTATTAATATAAACCTGTGATTTGAATTACAACTGGCACTACTGTCAGAGCTGCTGTTATAGAAAATGAATCGATACCAATCGGAATCTAGATTTTCATCAGTGCTGTGGTATAAATATAATGTAATTACTTATTACTTAGGTTACAGCTTCAACCTAGATGAGCTAAGCATGAAGTGAAATTCACTGCTACTGGAAGTAAACTGCTTTCTTGCATTCCTGTGTTCTTTTCCAATCAAAGGAATTTTCATCTCAAACATTTACATAATTCTTTTCTGTGAGCTTTAAGGAAGTGCCATTACCTGGTAGACTAGTACAGTACACAATATGATAATGAGGGAAAACAACAGGTCAAAGTTGCACAACTGGTTTATGTAAAGAATAAAACATGACAGGGCATGAAAAATAACCACTTATACCACAACAGTTTGCCAATGATTCATTAATGTTTCATTAATTTTTAAACATTTATAGTTACAATTAATGTTATGGAACATCCATGAGATGTTCCATAACATTAAATTAGTTCCTGTTTTTACTTATTTTATAGTAGCTATAAACAGTCATTCCCTCACCAGCCTCTCTTTTTAATGCTCTCATGAAGTTAAGAAGACAAAAAAATGCAGATTGTCATGTTACTGAGAAGCCAGAAAGTGCAAAAGACTTTCCCGTGTCAGAAAACTGTTACGAAACACTGACACTGGAGACTCCTTTCATAAGTGATAACTAAACGTCTCTTAACAGAAACCTTCACCATATCAATGATTATATGTTTCTCTTTATTAAATAACAAGACACTTATTAAAACCTTTTTTCTTAATTAGCCTTAAATTATGTGGAGCATTCACCATACAAGTGAATGCGCTGTTACTATAGAAACGATAACATATTAGAACGAGTGCATTGATAGGAACCTGTAGTTTAAATTATAGCGAGAACTACAGTCAGGACCATCCTCAGATTTTTTATTAGCTTTATAAGATATAACTTAAAAAAAGGCACCTCTACCACTCACCATAAACCAGCCTAAACTGCAACCAAATTACATCTAAATTATATATATATACCAGCAAAACACCACTTTTTCAGGTCACATAATTTTTCAAAAAATTGCAAATGGAAGATAAAAAACTCCAATCTGGCAACCCATTCCTCAAACCTTGATTTGGCTCCTCTGTGCCTGTACCTGTAATTGGCATCACATTGAGCCAAACACTTGAGCACAGAGCCGAGAATTGAACAGACACACACACGGGGCCGAGACAACAGAGAATTCATCAGTGACTCATTTCTGCCAAATCTGCATATAAATGCAAGTGCACACCATGACAGCCCTCATGAATAAATTCATGGTGGTAGCCAACATGTGCCAGCATGTGTGCCCCACACACACACACACACACACCTCTACACACCCATTAAATCTATACTGATTACTAGTATCTGCCAATCCACAAACACAAACACACACATGTACAGACTCGACTTATCCGTGCTGGTTACCAACATTTTCCAGTATATACACATTTGCAATCTGCACACATCTTGCACCCAATTTGAGGGAACGGTGACTCTCACTGCTTGTGCTGCTTCGCCTCCAGTATGTGGCCATAAGCATGTAATCCCAGGGAAGATTTCATTTCGTAATGCAAACACAGGATGAACAGGACATTGAGGAAAGATATCCTAAAAATAAAATGTGTCTAATGACATACTGACATTAGAAATTAGAAAACAAACCCACCTTAACAATCTTATTAAAAACAAATGGTGCATGTGCTTAATGTTGGACAGAAATCTCAGAACCTCAGAATATTCAGGTGCAGAGTCTGTGACTTTACTTGAGACAACAGACTGCACCATGGCTGTGTGCTGTTATGAGGCGTGGCACATTTTCAAAATGGCAGAAAGATGACACTGTAGTAAATGGGATGGTCACAAAGTATTCCCTTCTTCTCCAACTGCCTTTAAAAAACTTAAAAGCTGTCCTAAAGTAAATCGATAGACATGAAAAGAACATTCTGCCCGTTTTGTCTGGTTACTTCCAGCTTGAGTACTTGAACACACTTGTAACTTGTACTTGTAATTACTACTTTAAAAGTTGTAAATACGTTTTAACAAGGGCACAGGAATGTCAGTCATTACAGGAATGAGCAAAGCATGTAGTGTCCAAAACGCTGTACCAGAATTATGTGCAGGAAGAACACAGGCAAGGTTAAATTTTATTCACTTTAGACTACGCATTGTCTTTGAATAACACATTGCTCGATGAAGCTAAGTATGTGCAAGTAATAATAGTTGCTAAAATATTCAAATAAATTAAAATATAACAAACTGCATAGCAGCAAATAGGCTACAGTCAGTAATATTACACCTACAAAATGATGGTAGATGTACCTAATAAACCAGCCACTCTATATTGTCTGGGGATCCGCTATTCCAAACACTAGCATTTTATAGAAGGAATCTTATATGAATTAACACTTGTAAGGACCATGTACATAGAAACAGGGTCGTAAAGAAGAAAAGTCATAGCTGTTGAAACCGACAGTTACTCACAGTGCATAAAGAATGATACACACCGTTCCTTTAAACACCCTAGATAAACACTCCTATAAATAACCACTATGAAGAAGTCTTGATACAAGTGGTTCTAGCCATTTTTTAAAATGTCTGTTCCAGTAAGAAGATTAGACATTTTTTTTTTTTTTACATTTAGTACAGTAAGCTACAGTGTGTAGTGTTTAGAGGAGTGCTCCAAACCGGTTTGCGGAAGGAAAACAAAAACAAACAATAGAAAAGTTCAACCGAAATCACAATAACCCTTTATGTTTTCTGGAATAGAAACACTACTTTCGAAATGTATTATCTGATAATGTTGTTACATTTTCACTCACTACCTTATTATTTATGTCTCCAATCACCCAAATGTTTCTGGATCAGCGTCATCATCACATCTCACATAATGCTACACACCTTCAGTTACACGGGTGAAAAAACACATATGGAATAAAACACTTCGAGGTGTGTAATTACAGAAAAATAATGTGTGATGTGGCTGGATGTAAAGCTGAGTTACTTTTACCGTGTCAAAGTTGATTATTTTCTACTAACAGCATGTTTTATTCCGCTTATACCATAACAATTTGCCAATGATTACAATGTTTTATTAATATCAGAAGTGGCGTGTCATACTTTTTATCCATTTATAGTTACATTTAATGTTGTAGTATATCAAAGAAACCTTAAACTACAAGAGGGGTTCTTAGGCTTTTTTTTTTAAATGTAGAGATGATATACATCCATTCATGCTCCTTGAATTTTGCATTTTATTAGTTATTCTATTTGTCACTTTGCATGTAGAAAGTTCAAACCGTTAATCATCCAAAGAACCCACCAGCCTTCAGACAGACCCTAGATATTCCTCTTCATGTTTTAAGGTCATGTGTAGAAAATAATCAAAATAGCATAGCTATAGGATGGTATTTTGTTGATCATTTTGTGGTGGCAGATTAATATTTTCACCTGGGGAAAATATTTCAACAAAATGTTCCAAGTAGATCCCTTTAGTACCATCCAAACCCCACTGAGGCGCCTTTAAGTGTGTAGCAACATAAAGATTGTGACCGGCAGGGGGCGCTGTTTTCAATGTCTTGCTCTACAGAAGTGAACTCTCACTACATACCAGAAATAAATACTCCAAATAATTGCCAAAAGTATGTTTTTTTTTTTTCTTTTTTTTTTCATCGTCTGAAACGGAGTGAATAATATGGATTATATCAAATATACCTGTTTACTGTTAAAACAAATAGCTGGAATCCAAATAAAACCCAAAACAAACATCTGTCACATGCTGGAGATTTATAGTTTTAATTATACAGTTATTTATTTATTCATTTTGTCAGGGAGGAAAAAAATAGTGCACTTTAATCATTTTAAACTGATGGTGTGGATTCAATAACTGCATCTGAATCAGTGAATGAAATCTGAAACTGCAATGAATGGCAGGCTATACAAGAGCAGGGTTATGCGTTCAAAATCATTATTATTAATAATAATATTAATAATTAGTTCCTACAACATACAGCATAACATTATAGGTGTATGTGTAGGTTTTTTTTTTTTTGGAGTGTAAGTAAAGTTAAGCTTTATACTGCACTATTTCACTGCACCACTCAGCTCACATGCATGGCTGGTTTTTATTATTGCATTGCCTTGCATTAAAATATTTTGGGTGTCGTATGAAAATGTATCGCTGACGTACAGGATCATGTGAGTTTTTTCGTCCCAGATCTCCCAGTGCAATGCACGGCCACTTTCTCTCTCCTCTCTCCGCTCTTGTCTTTAGGTTTCGCCCACCAATCTTTAAGGATTTGACCACCAAATTTGCTTATGGGCGCTGATTGTAGGCTCTAGAGAGGAAAAAAAAAAAAAAAAGAAAGAAAAAAAAAGCGACAAATCTTTACAGAAAGATTTAAAGCAAACAGAGTCGTTTTTCGGGGTGGCAGGTAAGAATCTGAGTGGTTTATTTTCTCTTTACAGTAATGATCAGTGTTATATTATAGTACATTAAATTACATTACTCTGGATTGCACTGTTGAAGTTATTGAACGCAGCTTCTTCCTTTCCGTCACATTTCACTTTCAACTGCGCTTTTTTTTTCTTGGGTTTTGGTTTAAAATCAGCTTTACTAGTTTACAAATGATGTCTAATACAGGTTTGATGTCTATAAGGAAAAAGTGACACTGTCTTGGACTCTCAGAAACAATAAACAACAATAATAGCGCTTATCATTTCCATAGGCTACCCAGCACAGCAGTACGCTGTAACCCCAAACTGTAGGTCAGCTGTAGATAAATATCAACATTGTATCAGCTTTACTAGGTTACAAAATCACTTTTTGATTGCATGGTCTCACGTTTACGGCGAGTTTATCTTCTTTATATGCGCTCAAAACTAAGAAGAAACCCCAGTTACAGTTTAAGCACAACTGCACAAGCCAACTTTGAACATTAAAAGTGCTGCTGTTGCCACCGGCAACTGGGCTTTGCAAGGGGTATTTGGGATATTTTGCTAGCTTAGCCTGCTGAATTAGCCTAGCATAACAACTCTTGTAAACACGGCCACAGATATGATAATTATACATATATACAAGTTGTATGACTATTTTAAAGTAAGAAAAGTCTGAAGTGTTGCGCTGTCTTGTGTTTAGTAGCGACATAACAGTGTTGTCAAGGACTTTAGTTAGCTAGGTGGCTAGTCCTGTATTTTTAGCCAGGCTGCTAGCCTGTGGGTTTGTGCTTCTGCATCTATGACTTGGTTTGATTTAAGACCATTTCCCGAACGTTTTCGTGAACATTTTCGCGTTTTTTGTTTTATAAAGGAAAAATTATTCAAATTGGTGCATGGCGTGTTTGGCTAAGTGTCTGGTTGCTAGCATGCTAACGTTACGTGACATAGCAGTACAGTGTATTATCACAGACATAGTTATGATTTTAGTTTTAAACTGCGATACACTGAACTATTTTGCACTTTATAACCTATACTAGACCTGTAGCATGTCTTTAAGCACCCAACAGTTATGTTTAGTTCATATAAATTTCATGCAGGTTATTTTGAAATCTTGTTATCAGGTGAAAAATGTGTTATAAATTAAACACAGTATCAGCCAGTACTCTGGTCAGATAATAAGTATATACATGACCATTGGACTGGCCTCATGTTGACCGGTCAGGGGGATTAGGGGATTATATGAGAGATTTATTTATTTTTTTTTCCAGTTTGCATTACTTTAAAGCTGTTTATTTTCATCATAACTATAATTAGGGCAAAAGTTTGGGTTAAAGTTCTGCACCACTGATTGGACGGTTGTGAGTTCAAATCCCAGGACAACCAGAGTCACTATTGGGCTCTTAAAGGAACAATCCACCCTAAATGACTTATATCCATGGTCCATGGTTTATTTTATAATGAAACTCTGTATTTAAACTTCTCTGGTCTGTTTTCACTTTGGTTAATGGTTTCCTACATTGCCCACAATCCTGCTGATCGTGGCGCTGGTGAGATTCACCCTCACTTCTTCTCTACCTAAATAGTGCGATGCAGCAGTGCTTTAGTCCTTTAGCCTGTCCAGCTGTCCCACCTCTTCATCTGGCCACTCTGCTCAAATGGATCAGCTTCCAAGCTTCAACAATCATACCAAAAACCACCGTCAATGCCATCACACCAGTGATAGGGCAGTGGTAGCTCAGTGGTTAAGACATTGGACTTCTGATTAGAAGGTTGTTGGCACCACCAAGCTGCCACTGCTGGGCCCTTGAGCAAGGCCCTTAACCCTCAAATGCTCAGTTGTATAAAATGAGATAAATGAAAGTCGCCCTGGATAAGGGTGTCTACCAAATGTCATAAATGTAATACCAGTCTTCTCATAGATCACTAGTTGAGTCTCTGCTGTAACTCAGCACCACTGTGTAGTATAACTATGTTGTATTCTGAGACTTTAGGTCCAATGTTTGCATCCACAACTCCATTACATCTACGCTGGATTTCTAATTTCTCATTAGTGAAGTGAAGTGAAGTGTGGCCAAGTGTGGTGACCCATACTTGGAATTTGTGCTCTGCATTTAACCCATCCAAGTGCACACACACAGTAGTGAACACACACAGACACACCGTGAACACACACCCGGGGAGCAGTTGGGGGTTCGGTGCCTTGCTCAAGGGTCTCACCTCAGTCGTGGTATTGAGGGTGGGAGAGAGCGCTGGTCATTCACTCCCCCCACCTACAGTCCCTGCCGGACCTGAGACTCGAACCCACGACCTTCAGGTTCACCTTCAGGTTACAATTAATGACGTTGAACACTGCTGAAAATGATAAGTAAGAACAAAAGCTCTTGCTTTTTGTTTTTAGGAGCTAACAAAATATGACTGTTATCACTTATATTTGAGACTGGATATTTCTTCACCTGTGAAACACCATTGTAACAGTGCTAGCAATAACACTGTTCTCCTATGGTGTCAGAGCAACATACAACCACTAGCTTCTCACAGGAATAATGAAAAAAAAACCGACACATGAGCTTCAGAAACTCTAAAGACATCACAAATATTTCAGTATAAACACATTTAATGGGTTTCAGGGTGGAGTTTTCCTTTAAGCAAAATCACTAACCCTCAACAGCTCAGTTCTATGTTTGGATTGGATCCTCACTTGTACCCTGCTTTGGATAAAATCGTCTGCCAAATGAATAAATGTAAATAATCCTCTACAGGCTTGCACAACACCACTGTCATCACTCTGACCTGGTTCATGGCCCTCAAAGATTGAACTGAGCACCAACATGCTCCACTACACTGCAATGTTTTGTATGGATGTCCGAAAAGGAAACTGGGTGATTAAAAATGATTTGGCTTATCATTGGGCCAGCTTGGTAGTGCATTGCTGGAACACAGCTCCAGGGTTCAATCACGACTTCGGGTTACTGTCTGTGTGGAGTTTTTCTGCACGAAGCCCTGTAATGGACTGGTGTCCCATCTGTTCCCCGGATAGGCCTGAATCCACAGAAACTGTGACCAAGTAAAAGTGCTTCCTGAAGATAGATGAATGAATGAATGAATGAATGTAGTTTTTTTTATTATGCATCATTGACTTAACGGTTCTTATGTTGAATTCAGGTGGCCTAAACTTTTTGTTTAAGTAGAGAGTAATGGAAAATAATTCATGTTTCATATATGGTTTCGACTAGGGTGCTATAACATTGATATATCAAGATAAAATATAAGATAAAATATAATAAGATTTTTTTTTAGCACAACAAACTAAATGAAACTTGGAATTATTGTTTGATTTTAATATTTTTACTGTTTAAAATAGCCAAAATGTTTCTCCTTTTTAGTGTTATATAATGTATTTTTGTAGACATAAAATAAAAGTATCATCAAACCCTTACACAGGATATTTTTTTAATGCAGTGCTGCTGTTTTGCTGGTGATTTCTAGCAAACCTATATATCACCCACTCCTAGTTTTAACCGAGTTTAAAGATGGAAATGCCATGACACAGTGCTCAAATATGTGTACCAAATATGTACCTAGTAGATGAAGATTAAGATTACGATATTGTGAAGTACAACTATATTCTCCGACTGATTTTTTTTTTTTTTTTTTTTTTTTTACCAAGTGGTTTACACTGGAGCATTTGAACATGAAATGACTCAAATGCACTAATTTGTGGTGTCTTAGTGGTTAAAATTCCACACTAGTGAAAAGAAGGTTGAGTTAAAATCCTGTTAGAAAACCACCTGAGCAAGGCGCTTAACTCTCAGCTTCTCATGTGCTTGAGCTCTGCATCCTTCATAAGTCATTTTGGGATCAAACCGTCTGCCAGGGGAGTCAATTCAAATGTAAATTTCATAATGACTGTTATATTTCATGTCTACTTATGGATGATATTACTTATGGAGACATTGTATAATATCTTACATTACAGCTTAATTTGTTAATGGTCTGGATTTTTTCCCTAGAAACAGTTCAGGATGAGTTCCTGTGTATATTAATGCTCTGTGAACTTCCTTTTTTTTCCTAGATTAGCTGTCATGATTCTGTCCTGAACTTTTCTCTAAAAGAAGCATGAAGCTGCGTCCTTTATGTATTGTAGTGAAAGAAACACGTCCTGAAGTGTGCTCGTTGTCTTTTACTGTTTCAACTATAATATCAGCTTTTTTTTAGCTGCTTTGTTTTGTATTGACGCAGAAGTAAAAAAAAAAAAGGGGGGGGGGGATAGGTTTCAATTCCAGCATGAAGAATGCATTCATCTGTACTTTGCGTGAACTGCCATCTTGCAAAATTGTGTTGTTTACATACTGCAGAGCTTTTCATGAGGATTGTGCAAGTCAGGCCGAGTTGCCAGAAAGTGCAAGTCATGAGCAGCACGTACACTTTCCTTCTCCGAGCCCACTAAAACCCACTGGCTGTGTTTCCATGCTCATCATTATCCGCAATTAGTCAAGTGGTAATGACAGGAAGAAGAAAAGAAAAGTCATGAATGTGTTAATTAGTTAGGTACAGAATCCTTGGTGATGGATTTAAGATGACAGCCAATAACCTTCCACCAGATATAATTTTTTATATCTTGTTACTATGAAAAATACTGGATTGACAAATCAAATGTTCAGTATGTCATGGTATCAGGTTACAGATTCGCTTAAAAAAAGACATTGAATGCCACATCAGAAACAGTGTGAGTAATTATTATTTGGAAAACTGTAAATAGGATCTTAACCTTCAATAGTTTATCCAGGCAATGTAGTTTATTGTTTCTCTAATTGTTTTTTGCTGGTATGTGCTTTTAAAATTAGCCGACTGTTTTTGGATAACTTGGAACGATGTGCAGCACCTAAAATAAAAATACTTGTTACCAGTGTGACATAGCATTAACAGGGTATGTATATCGTCACAGGCCTAATTCTAATAATACCCCATTTGTGCTTGTTGTAGTAACCACTCCGGACTCTAGGCCTTATTGGGAGTGCATGACTGGAATGAGATGTTTACATGGCACATTCTGCAGCTTATAGTCTAGCAATAGCATGGAAACACGGACACTGGCCCTCTTTCCTCCTCTCCTGTCTGAGCCACTGCTAAAGCTGAAACTTAAACAATTTTAAAAAGACTCATACATTTGAAGTGCTTGTTTGTTTCTCCTTTTTTTTTTTTACTTCTTAGGTCTTTCTCACACTCTTTCACTCCCCTCTTCTTTACCCCGGGTGTGAGATATTTGCTGTATGGTGCATTGCCAGAATCATAGTGTGGAGCTGCCAGCCTTGAGAGATTGTAGCGCCAGAACACCTCCTTAAAAAATCTCTCGCTTTGGTCAGGACGAGCACGAAAGGCTCCACCCTGATCATACATCTCTTGGGTTTACTTCTAATACGCTGATTCGTGAGCTTTGATCCTGTAAGTATTCAGGCCAATAGGACTGGAGGAGGTGTATGGATAGCCTGGATTTTGAACAAACCGCTAATTCCAGAACCATAATGCATGAGAGCAAGGTTAATCTGCTTATGCTAGCTCTGAGTAAATGACAATGTAGCGATGGCACTGTTACAGTTACTGCCTTGATTTGGTCTGAGGGACCTTGACACACCAAACTTAGATTTAAAAAAAAAAAAAAAAGTTTTTAAGAATGAGCAGAGATCCACATGTGTATACTGGCTAATCACTCTGCATCGATTTGTACCTAAATTTAGCTAAGCACTGTAGAAATCTGAAAGCTTGTGTCTGTCCAGCCAGCTGATGCATGCTACCGTGGCAGAAGATAACACCACATGTCTCAGTGCCACGGGCCACAGTCAAAGCCATGAGGTCACGCCGGATAACGGCCACTTTTACTGTCCGCAACAGCTGAACCATATACTGCTGGTAGGTTTCCATCTCAGGGTGTGGGATCTCTGCTGCAAATCTCTGAGAACGTTTCTACTTCTGTTCCTCTACTCCTGTTGGTTGATTTTATGCTTGTGTTAGGATGGCCATTTTAGGCAACTTGATTTTTTTTTTGTCTGACACAATCTGCTCAAAGAGTAAGCATTTCCTACAGGCCAGCAATGGCTCAGTTTAGGGTTCTGCACTGATCACCAGAACGTTGTGAGTTCAAATCCCAGGACTGCCAGAGAACCATTGTATAGTCCTTAATCAAGAAGTGTCCCTGAACTCAAAAACATCTCTCTTTCTGTCTCAAGAAAAGGAGAGGATGGATTTTATTGTTTATTAGCTGCTGTAACGAAAGTGATAACAGAAACTTGTTTCAAGTAAGACATTGTAATTGTCGGCAAATTGCTGTGGTATAAGGGGAATAAAGAACACTTCAGGACATGTTCTTATTGGAAAATAATCAACTTATAAAAGTTTGATAGGTTTGGCATTTCCAGCATACTCATTTGCCCATATTCTGTTCTGGTGTTCATTTGAATAGATTTTCGTATGCCACCTGTAGTAATAAAACAGCTTCTCTATATAGACTATTTTTAATGGTTTAAAATTACACATTTGGGAATGCTTTAAAACTTGAATTAGATTCTATGTCAGTTAAAAGTCACTTTGGATTGAGTAAATGGAAATGCCAAGCAAAACAATGGAACAGTAATAACACTTAGATAGACTTAAGTTCTACAGAGCATGTGGGAGTGTGTGAAATCATATCTGCTTAGTGAATGGCAGCTCTTTGTGCACCACTCGGGCAATACATCACCAGTGAATATGACTCTGCTGTTCTTTGCTTTGCCCAGTGATGACATCTTCCAGAGCAGATGTTTCCCCATCAGTGAACCATGCCAGGGAGATCCAGAATTCACTGCGAGCCTATAACATGGTGTCCTAGTTTGACTATTGTATAAAAAAAAAAAGTTTCCGCCTGTTTGTTAATGTTGAGTCATTGAAACACTGTTACGTTCTGTTCTAATGTGTAGTACTAGAACTTCTTGACTGCCCTCTAGGCAAGCTGAAAGATGTGTGAGGTAAAATTGCTCCCTGGACCAAAATGAAAATCAGATTTGCGGGTCGTTGGGGCAGTTTAATGTTACCGTTCCAGGGTCATGCTGGATCCAGAGCCTATCCCGGGAACACTGGGCTTGAGGTGGGACACTGAATGAGACACACCATGCACACCCAAACATAAGACAATTAATTTCCCTTCACTGGAACTAAGAGGCCCAAACTTGTTCCAGCTGCACAAAGCGAGCTCCATGAAGACATGGTTTGCCAAGGTTGGAATGGAAGAAATTGAGTGGCCTGCACAGACCCCTGACCTCAACCCCACTGAACACTTTTTGGATGAACGACTGCATCCCAGGCCTCCTCACCCAACATCAGAGCCTGATATACCAATGCCTGGCCTCACTAATGGTCTTGTGGTTGAATGAGTACAAATCCCCACAGCCATGCTCCAAAATCTAGTGGAAAGCCTTGCCAGAAGAATGGAGATTATTATAACAGCAAAGGGGGAATAAATATGGAATGGGAATATGAGTGTGATGGTCCGGTGTCCACAAACTTGTGGGTATATAATGAGCTGTTTAGACTTAGTAGTTTTGCTCAAGGCTCAAACACTGGCACTATGACAGTCCTGGGATTCAAACATACAATCTTCTGGTGACTAGTGCAGAAGCTTATCTACTTACCTACCAGTTTTCTGGACTGCACAATGCAGGTGTCCATAAATGCCTGCATTTGAGTGACTAGTTTCCAACGTTTTGTTCCAATCCTTATTCCCACAAGCTTAATCACTTACTATACTTACTTATAATCACTTACTACATATTATATACCTGAATTAAATTTCAGTGTGCTTAAATTTCAGTAACTAGTGCTCATGGTTTCATGATATTGCCACAGCATTCTCCATGTGCTGGTTGTAGACAGGTTCATAGTTCATAGTTCATGTAAACAGTGAGGTGCCTGTCTCATTAGGCTTAAACTTCACATAGTTTCTGAAAGAAGTTAAAGCACTAGTCAAAATTCAGTGCCTTTACATGAGTAACATGTGTACAGCAGCACATAGTAGGAGTCATTTGATCAGTCCTGAAAAATGAATACATTTTAATGCAATAATAAGTAAGGAATGAAACATTTGGGCGCATGCTGTTATACGAAAATAATCAACGGCAGGGTGGTGTGATGAAGTATTAGCACCCTGAAGGTAATTATTTTCCTATAACAACATATTTCTCTTATACCACAACAATTTTTCAACAGTAATAAATTCAAATTTATTAAAGTTCCTGACATTGTGACAGCATTCATGTGCGTTCCCTTCGTGATTACAATATTTCCGATAGGATGTGAAGGCGGCATAATACAGCTCACAGAACAGTGTGTTCTCGTGGAAAGAAGGCAGTAGAGTTGATGATGTGTCGTAATTGAGTCAGTATCAGGTGTTAGTCATTAAGAGATGCAGCAATCAACACTGTGTGTGTTAGGAGCAGACATGTGCTCTCTTTTTAATTAGATATATGGGAAAAACAAATGGTGCATAACCAGTTTATTCAGATAGAATGATTTTGTGTTAGTGTTTCATAGCTGCTAAAGTAAAAACAGTGAACATGGTAGTAGTACACAGTGATAGGACGATATATTATCCATATGGAGATATGAAGTTGAGTTGTTGCACTTGTTAAGTAACAAGTAGCTGGTTTTTCTACTGACTGTGTTTTTTTTTCTTTTTCATGTTAAATAATTTGTGTAAATGTTTAAAAAAAACTATTTTGCATGTTTTTTTGTTAGCAAACCTAAATATCAGATAATATAATGATTTAATATCAATGTCATGATAAATTGTGTCACATTATATTTTTCTGAAATATCACAGGTATCGTGATTTAAATATATTTTTTTAATAAAAGTTGCAAACTCTGTATGCAGCTGATTTTTTTCCCAATCTTCCCAGTCAGCCTGTGTCAACTGTAGTTTCAGATTCCTGTTCTTGGCTAACAGGTGTGAAACCTGATGTGGTCTTCTGTTTTTGTAGCCCATCCGCTTCAAGGTGTGTGCACTGAGATGCTTTTCTGCTCACCACGGTTATAAAGAGTGGTTATGTGAGTTACTGTAGAATTCCTTGCAGCCCGAACCAGTCTGATCATTCTCCTTTGACCTCTCTCATCAACAAGGTGGTTCAGCATGCAGAACTGCTGCTCAGTGGATGTTTTTTGTTTTTTGCACCAATCTGTGCAAACTCGAGAGACTGTTGTGTGTAAAAATCCTAGGAAATCAGTAGTTTCTGAAATACTCAACCATGCCACGCTCATGCCAAGTCACTGAGATCACATATTTTCCCCCTTTTTAATGTTTGATGTGAACTTTAACTGAGGCTCTTGACCTGTATCTACATGATTTCTTGGTTCGTGCTGCTGCCACATGGTTAGCTGATTGGATAATTGCATGAATGAGGAGGTGTACATGCGCTCCTATTACAGTCTCTGGTGAGTGTATATCGTGTATCATAGAGACGTTTTCTAGCTTTGTGATCGTCACGACCCATGCCTAGTTATCAGTCATCACAATTTCTTCCACTATTTTGTCATGACATATTTGCTCTATTGCCTACCCACTGTATTATTTCTGAAGTGTATTTGTTTTGTCATTCAATGTTCAACATGGGGTTCGTTTATGAAAGTTAAGGTTAGCGATGGGGGCAGGAATCATTGGGATGAAAGCACATCGCCTACGCTGGTTCAAATTTGCCCACATTTTCTAATGAGATCAGGTTCTCAGAGTTCACTAGAGGCCTGAGTCGGTGTTGACATCTAGCTGAGTTGCTGTGTGAAGTGCTGCGTCACTGCTCGCTGATCAGCGTTTCAGACGACGCGAGCTCGCCAAAACTGCAGCGGTGCTCGGCTTCGGCATTCAAATAACCTTGCCAAATCTGCCATGCCACACGTTTCCCAGGTAACAGCCTTCCGGTTTCTTGGCAAACACAAAAGCGTAGTAGTCTCAGGGCCTGTCTAGGAGAGGACACACACTCACACTCACTCACTCACTCACACACACACACACACACACATACACACACACCCACATCCCCTCCTCACTGCTGACATTTTTCTCTCGTCTCAGATTCCAGCGAGCTGCAGGACCAGTGACGGAGACAGAGAGGGAGAGAGAGACAGACTTGGTGGCGTAGTGAAGGAGACGGACATCAGTGGACACGGAAAGAGGAAAGAGTGTGAAGCAGGGGCGCTTCAGGAGGCCTTCTCCTAGGGGAAACCCTCGCAGTCGCAGAAGTTCTGTGAGTATAGAACGCTGTATATTTTTTTGACTTGTGCTCTGTTTTCATTGGGTGATGCTGTTAGGGGTGTGGCCTGCAGGAAAATAAGGAGCACAGTAGTGGCGTGGATCTGTTTATTGTGGAAGCATCAGCTGCTAAACACATGAGGGAGTGGGCTATGGTTATAAACCACATATGATACACCAACAGGGATCACATGCTGTATGCAGTGTGTGTGTCTATATGTGTGTGTGTGTGTGTGTGTGCGCGCATGTGTTTATATCTTGGTGGGGACTAAATATCCACACAAGGATAGGAATATCTGACAGTTTTGACCTTGTGGTGGTCCCCACGAGGAAAAGTGCTTGTTTACAAAAACTGTAGCTTTTATTTTAAAAAAGAAACAAGCAAAAGTGTTTTCTTTTCGTCACGGAGGTTAAGGTTAGGGTCAGATTTAGATGTAACATAACATTAATTAACTGCATTAATAATTATGAAAAAGGATAGTCCTCCCAAGGAGAGGGTTAGGGTTAGACAAACGTGTGTGAGTGAGGGAGTGTGTGTGTGTGTGTTAGGGTTATCCAAAATGCATTTGAATTTTATTATTATAAAATAATAATAATTTGAATGTGTTTGAATATTAATGATCCTCAAATACTGACAACATTAGCAGAAGCTCTAAACCCCTGAAGATGAAACTGGTGTTGGCTTCTTCAGCAGAGAAGATCACCAGGATATACTTTATGTTTTTTTGTTTGTAAATTTATTCACCATAATGTTATCTGGCTTTTCAACTTCAACTCATCATCACACATCTTCACCTATTTTTTAAATGTATTTTTTGTTATATTTATCTAAGTCACATGCCTTTTTTCACTATATACGATCACTACATAGGGTGTTACGTAATGACCCTACACAGTGCACTAAATGCTCAATAGGATGTCATTTGTTATTCAGTCTCTGTTAGGACTTTATATATGTAGCTCATTAGAAAAATAACAGATATGGACATATATTAAGAGACTAAAAGTAAAGTATAGGATCTTAAACATTCATTGTGAAATTCAGCCCTAGAGTGTGTTTGAACATAATGAATATATGTGTATGTATAAACGTATTATCAGGATTTTACTGTAGACTATGTTCATTACACAGTGCAGAAGAGGTCCAGACTGAAAAAGGATGTTCATCATCATGGAGTCTAATTTGGATTCCCCAGCATGAGCTGATCACTCTCATTAGAGCTGTTTGCCCTGTAGGCTCTCTGCTGGGTTTGTGCACATTTTATTCTCTGCCTGATCTCAATATGTGTGCACTGGGCTGTTACTCTTCCACTAAAGCTGGAATGTGCAAAGAGGAAAACGTGTGATAATTAAGGTTGTGTGTGTGTGTGTGTGTGTGTGAGAGAGAGAGAGAGAGAGAGAGAAAGAGAGAGAAAGAGAGAGAGAGAGAGAGAGAGAGAGAGAGAGAGACTTGTCATGTGTGCCTCAGAGCACCAGTTCTCACTCCGGCTAAATCAGTCTCCACATCTGACTGAACACACACACACACACACACACACAATGCTGAGCTTGGTCTCAGAACGCAGTGCTATAAGAATAGAAAGAGGTTGGTAAGCTGATATTAGTGACTGTATCACATGGTGGCTGTCACAGAAGGCCATAAAAAGAATGAGTGTTTACTGTAAATTCTCTGGGTCTGGCGATGTGTTTAGGGACATTCGATAGACATGCAGGAGTTTTTGTGCCTGGTTCAGATCATCACACATCTCACAAATGTATCTTCCTCCAAGTTTGTCTCACAGAGTGAAATAGGCCTGCCTGAACAGATGACATACAGTAATATCCATATCACTGTATATCAACATCTTTTCAGTGTTACTCGCTTTAACTAGATGTTGCTGGATGTTAAAGTCTAATTAGTGCCAACTGTTTCCTTTTGTAATAATTGAATAAAATGATCTTTGAACATAAGGGGCTTCACTGCAAAACCTCACCCACCCTAAAGATCATGATGCTGGTTATGTTATTACCCAGGTTTGGGTGGGGATTATAGAGACACATCTCTACCAACTTTCGCAATAGCTGAAATGTCCGTGCCAACAGTTGGGTGTTTAATGGACGGTAAGACAGACAAGCGTGGCAAAAACATACTAGTAGGTGAATGAGCTGTGAATGGTGCCCTGGGATGGACTGGAGTCCCATCCAGGCCATATTCCCGGGATAGATGTCGGATCCACCGCTTGCTTTAGTCTGACTCAGTGTGAGCCTCTCGTTTTTAGAAGCCGGTTTGAATGTTGTTTTTACCCTATAATAAAAGGAAGAGAATTGATAGAGTATGTGTGTAAGTAGCTAGTATATTAGGCTGCTTTGTCTTTGACTTTTCAAAGGGTTAAAAGGAAACATTTCTCTTGCATTCCCTCATCAAAAAACATTATCCTAGTTAGCTGTTAGTACTGTGTCTACAGACCTACTTTTTAGCTAGCTATCTGTAACATTAGCTAGATGTAAACTGTCTCATACAGGCAAACTTGTGCTTTGTTGTCATGAGTTTTGCATTGATTTGATATGTGTGCCTCAAATTAAGTTCAATCAATGGGACCTCACTAGAATTGTTAGCTAACATAAACTAGCATTGTTCTAGCTAGCTACCTCACCAGCCTGTTTTTGTGAGCTAATAAGAAAAAGTGCCTATTCCAATCATTTGTTGTAAAACTTTGTTAAATTATCAGTGCATTTAAATTTTGGCCACTGGAAAAAAGGGAGTTTTGGTTTTTATCTTAATGTGTAAAAGTGTAAAAATGCTGAAAGTTTGGACTCAAAGTGTTACCCAGTTTCATTTTTTTAAAAAGATTAAATCTAGTAATAAATCATTCCAACTGAAGGGAACTGGAGTAGAGAAATAGAAATAGATTGTGTTTCCTCAGCTCTCCTGCACGTCTCATCATTAATGCATTCAAACAGCAGCAGCTACTCATTCAGTGTTGCCAGGTCTGGAAGGATCCCTCAAAACTGGGCTGTTATCAATCACCTTGAGTCAAAAGTGGCATTGGGCTGGAAGTAATGTGTTACACATTCGGTTAACAGTAAACCATTTGCAAGGTTATAAACAATAAATCTAATTTAGCAACTCTGCCTGTTGTGCCATGCATATCTGTGCCATTTCTGCTAGAGCACATCCTATATTATCTTTTACAGCACTATCTGTACCTACGCTGTACCACGCAGGGGTAGATTTTACCAAAGTTTTTGCATTCCTGCTATCAGCATTTCGTTCTACATGAAAACAGCGTGTCTTGAATTTCGTTTCAAGGTTCGCCCAAGAATTTTCATTTTGGTTCACCACTATGTTAAATCTGTGCATATTGGGCAGGTTTGAGCTTGTGGAATCCTTTTAAGTGGATTTAATGGAGCAGTTTTTGGTCCTGTAACAATGGAGCCTTTCAGACAACAACGTCATAAGACCATACATTTTCCATTTAGTCCTTTGGCAGATGCTCCTATTCAAAGCAACTTATAAAAGCATACAAACAGTAGGATGCAAATTAATAAAAAAAATGTGGGGAGAGAGTATGAATGGATTCATAATCTGAAAGAGGACAGTTTTATCTATGCATGATCAAAAGCATCCATGTAACTTAGGGCTAAGAATCATTTCAAAGTGCACTGGTATAAAAGAGAAACAGCCACAGCATTGTTGATATTTGGCAAAAAAATGGACTTCATTGAAATGAAAAGAATAGTAGATGCCTAATAGGCATGTGCTGATAGTCAGTTATATGATACACACAATGTTGTTCATGGATCATTTTATTTTTTGCTAGTGTCATTAAGGCAATCTGATTATTCTATTCATGCAATGAAATTTTGAACATGGTGGATAGAACTGTCACTGACTAACAACCCAGTGACAGTAAAAATTTTGTCAGCAAAATTGAAAAGTGTTAATACATGCCTTCTGTGGAATTTGCATTGATCAACAGTTCCACTTCACAGACCTCTGGAGCAAAAAAAAAAAAAAAAAAAAACACATCAAGTTTAACTTGGAATTTGCTTCATCAACCAGTAACACAACTGCTATGGCTAGATTGATTTGTACTGCAACTCAGATCCAAAATATGTGCACACATGATATTTTTATCCAAAAGGTCCAATTTTATTAATAAAATAGGTGGTGTTCTGTACAAGGTTACTTATGTGAGGTTTACATCAAGTTTAAATTGAAATTTGCATCGGCAACCAATAACACAACTGCTTTGGGTGGATTGATTTCTGAAGACCTGGTCGTTTTACTGCAACCCCCGAAGATCTGTGTGCAGGCATGAGGTTTTTTTTACCCAAAACTTCCTGACTTAACTATAAATTTAGCAGCACAAAATAGGCGGTGTGGTGTGCAAGATTATGTCTGTGGTTTTTAATGTTTATGGTTACCATCTTGAACAGGGTACCACGCAAGGTAGTGGCCAAGAAACCTCCAGTGCACATATTGGACTTGATTTATTGTCCCTAAATTGGCAAAACCAAAATTAATTGTTGAGATTGAAGGTAAAGTCGCAGCTGAAGTGCTGCCTGCCCTAAAATCTTTCCAGCAAATTTTGTTATGGATTAACAGTATACCTTACTGCATTGATTTACAATATGGTGACGATACTGTAAACTTGTTCATTCATTCTTATGGTCAACGTCACATTGGCAGGTCTGATGAGAGCCAGTCTGGCAACACTGTTCCGGGGTCTGTAGATGCTGCAGTCAAGGAAGATATGGCTGATCGTCTGGGAGACTCCACAGTCACAGGAGTGAGATGAGGCAGTGCCAAGCATATGAAGGTACTGCTGGGTATAGCCAGTGCTGGATCTCAGGTAGTTGAGGTTGACCCAGACTCTATGTCGGAGTTCCCATGTAGGTAGCTTACTCAACAGTCTTGCAGTTGCTGAGATGGGGTGGACCACATCTTGGTCCAGGTACAGTTGATCCAGTTAGGGTGGAATTGGTGGGAGGAGGCAAGCCTATAGGCTTCGGTGGCAAAGTGCTTGCGTTTAACTTTCTGTCTGTCTGGATCAACTGGTTCAGGAACAAGTATATTATACACTGATAAAAGATTCATTTATTCAACTTCAGTAACCGCTTTTTCCTGGTCAGGGATGCAGTGAATCTGGAGGCTATTCCGGGAGCACTGCAAGCAAGATGGGAGAATACACCCAGAATGGAACTCCAGTCCATCACAGGGCACTATGCACATACACACTCACTCACACCTAGGGGCAATTTAGCATAGTCAATCTGCCTACTTACACATTTTTGGATAGTGGAAGGAAACAGGAAAACCCAGAGGAAACCCATGTGGAATTCTGTACAGAAAGTAACCCGAGCTCAGAATTGAACCCCTGACGCTAGAGCTGCACCACCTTGTCACAGAGTTATTGTCATATACAAATATTAAATATTAAAACACATTTTATAACTTTCCATTTTTGCATTGGATAAAATCTACATTAGTTCACTAGATTGCTATGAAAGATGTATAAATATGGGTTAGTGCCAAGGAGGAGTTTGAAAAGTTCAGAGACAGGGCAGTTCAGCAAAGGAAGTGTGTTCCACCAGTAAAGGGCAGGAACACAAAAGCAAAAATGGCCCAGCAATTAACGTGTTTACAGAGTGTTTGTTTAGAAGCAGTTTTATCGTTTCTTAATTAGAGCTCTGAGGACCTGATGAGGATCAGTATTCCGGCTGTGGAAAGTGCTTCAAAAAATAAAGTAAGCCTTGGATGTTTTGTGTGTGTGTGTGTGTGAGTGAGTGAACCTAAAGAGCTATGGAAAGAGAGTACTGCGTGTGCGATTAGGACAGCTCAGACAGTTACACGTGTAACTGATGCTTCTCAGCCAGCGAAAGGGCGGATGGGTGGGTCGAGCTTTAGGGATGGAATGGACGTTTTGAAAAATTGATAACTCTGCAGAAGGCATCCATTTCTTATCTGTCCATTAAAGCACCAGTCAGAATTTGCCAAAAGAGCTCTGTTACAGCTGTGAGTTTATGAACAAGGAGCCCAGAGCTGTACAGTAGGTCCTGCTGCATTTTCATCTATTAACACTGATGATCAAAGGACTAAATGTTCTCAGCGTAATGAACAGAGGTCAGGTTCGGGTCGTTTGAGCACAGTGCCCATAAAACCTGAGCTGAACTCATTGTGTTTGTTTGCATGCAGCATTACTGATCTGCTGTGCGTATCCTTCGGGTTCCTGTGGAGTCAATATTGAGTTTGGCAGCAGCTGGAATTCCTGCGCTGCTAATGTGCTGTAATAAATCCGGTTGGATGAGGAGGCGGAGGTGGGCTCCTCTTCACTCGCTTTATTTGTTCAGTGGAGCGTCGAAGAGGCTCAGCCCTCTACTCCTATTGGCTCTGATGAGCGCTGCATTAAAACTGATCCTGGATCCAAATCTAGAACTCACGCAGCTGTAGTTCTAGCCAAGCAAGACACAGAACAATAACAGGATTCTGGTATGCTCTATGAAATAATACTATACAAGACTTTTAGGTGTTAAACAGTACTTGGGTTCTGGAATATTCAAGTACAGGCCAACACCCAGGGTCTCAAAGTTTCAGATATGGAGGAGCACAGTTGTTCCAGAATTACAGAACAGTACTTGGGTTGTGGAACAGTATGGGGTTTTAGTCATTCTCTTGATATATAGCAGTACACTGTACTTCTAGAAACTTTCAGTACAGAAATTTCTAGGACAGACGAATACTGGTGTTCTAAAATTCTCAGCTACAGGCCAGTACTTAGAATTGTTACCTATGAAACACTGAATTTGCAGAACTCTCAGGTACAGAACAATACCCAGGTTCTAGAATATTTAAGGACAGTCCAATTGGGGTTTCAGAATTTCCAGCTAGAGACCAATACAGAACTCTGGAATATAGAAAAATACCCATGTTCTAGAATACTTAGGGAGAGATCAATTTTGTGGTGTAAAATTCTCAAAACTCTGGTTCTAGAATGTCAGCTGTTAAATAATACTGGAATTCTAGAACTCTCGGGTATAGAACAATACTCAGGTTCTAGAATGATCAGCTGTGAAATAACACTGGGATTGCAGAACTCTTTGGTGTAGAAAAATACTCAGGTCCTATAATATTCCAGGACAGGCCAATATTGAAGTTCTAATATTCTCAGCTACAGTGCTCAGGTTCTGGGATTGTCAGCTATGAAACAACACTGGAATTCAAGAACTCTTGATATCGAGCAATACTCAGGTTCTAAAATTGTCAACAATTTGCAGGTTCTGGAATTTGTCGGCTACAGAACAATCCTCTCAACTATGGAACAGTGCTTCGAGTACTAAAACAAGGTCCAGGCTGTAGAACTTTATAGTGTAGACTCATTTTGGTGGGTCCTAGTATTCTTGGCTACAGAACAATATTCTGAGGATCCTCAATCCTATAGCAGTAAAGTGTCATTGCGTTTTTTTTTTGTTTTTTTTTTAACATGAAGTTACAATGAAGTTCTGGCTGTAGGTGTCTATAAGTACACTGAAAGAATGCCCTACAGCCTGTAATTGTGTATTGTAACTACATTAATAATACATTATTATCATTACTGTCATTACCAGAATAGCTTACTGTATATTAGGGATGAATGTGAATATATTATGAATTAATTATTTTGGAATGATACAAATACAGATATGAATGGAGGCCAACTATTTTATTTCTAGAAGGCTTTCCAAAAATGTTCACTGCGCATCTGCTTGAGTCTAGAGGTGTACAAGTTGAGCAAGTGGGTTTTTAACCCATGTTTTTAACATCCAGGTGTGGCACACACAGACCATGTTCATTAACATGAGCATTTGCAGCATCCTTAGTAACTGCCTGGTCACGGTCGTGGTGGTTTAAATACGGCTATTTGTTTGTTTATTTTGTGAAAAAGAACAAGCTAAATCTGTTAGAAAATATCACAATAATGTCTGCAGGTGCAGGATTAAATGATGTAGCTGAGATTGAGGAACTGTCAGAGACCATGCTGACACTGCTGACATTTCCACATCTGGATTTTTTCCATGTTTTCCAGTGTATTTAATTAAACTCAGATTTAATCCATGCCCACTTTGGGTTTAAATCTGAATACAGACGCAGATATTTGGAGCACTAAACAGATACAGATATTGACATTGTGTTACACTGCAGTGTTTAGTATGTCCTTAGTATATAGTATGTCAAACATCATTATATTATTTGTAATATATTTCTGTTTTTGTATTTTTTTGTCAAGCATAATGAATGGCTAGGTATTATGAAATCATACTTCATTCATGTTATGGTTGCTGATTAAATCACATTTTTGTTTCTCAGTAGATAATTATGAATGTTTTAACTGGGTCGAAGCTTTATTCCCTGAGACATATAAAATATGTTTAGAAACTGAGTATAACCTTCAGCTAACGAATACATGTTATAATAGCATGCAGGTGACAATATAGATAGCTGCCAACCTAATGTTTTTTTTATTTCACTTGGCTGATATGTGAAGTCAGACATTTATTAGCAAGGATTTTATTTGTTTATTTATATTGGCATGTATTCATTTTGGTTCAAATTCAACCAAGTTGCTAAGGAACTATCTCATGCTGCCCTTGTCTCCCCCTCTTGTTATTCTGAGTTGCTCTCTGAAAATTATGTTAAACTGACACCAACGCCAAGAATTTTAAAATAATGACTGTTGCATTTGGCTTGTGGAGCAGTTTCACGTTCGTCAGTGTTTCTGGCCACCAAGTAGCATCTCCTGTGCCAATCTCAGGTCAGAGGTTCAGCCAGTCAGCTGTCTCTGTCAGAGCGATAGAAAGTAGTGAGGATTTTTTAATGATCGTTTTCTTCAGGGGAATATAAAGTGGCTCGTTTTTGCCAGATGACCCAGTTTAGTTTAGCAACCCAGTTCAGAAGTTTGCACATCCAGGCAAGGGTTGTAAGCTACACACTGATCCAGGACCCATCTGCAAAACGTTTGTTGCCAAATACTATTTGATTATGAGTGCACTGAAGATTTCTGGAGCAATTGAATTTCAGTTTGTGTCAATTTGGAAATGTTAGACTCAACTGGATTGTAGTGTGCAGACGCGTGTTTAAAACTGACCTTTATTTAGCAAAAATATTCACAATATGGACAAAAACACCATGTTGCTGCACACTGAGGTTGCAATATGTCTTGTGATATATTAAACCCCAGTTGGCAAACCCTTCATGTGACATGGTTATATGTTGGCCTGCATTATTAGAACTAAAATGATTTCCATTTGTGGGATCATGTGAATGTTGTGAGTCATCCAGAACCTCTCATCTGGAGCGTCACAATCACAGGAACTCATCTGGAGCGTCATAATCACAGAACCTCTCATCTGGAGCATCTGCAGTTGGTCAGCTTGATCAAAGCACACAATAAAACATTTATGAATCGGTTAGAGCCGTTGTTCTCAAAGTGCGCTCTGTCAAATCAATCTTACTAAGAAATACTAGGAAAAGAGCTGTTAATATGATGCAAAATGCTCTGGATCTACATTTCATTCCTGCGTAACTAGGTCTAGGTTCTTTGGGTGGAAAGTTCAGGAATGAAAAGCTCAGAAAGATAAAGGGACACATTTGCATAATGAGGCTATTTTTTTAAAAATATTTGGAATGTACTCATGAAATTCATGTTTTGCGATCATAAGGGGGTTGCCTTTTTATAATTGAAAGGTCTTCCTTGCTGCAAAAGAAAAATTGACAATCCCTGGATTAGTGAGCTAATTTCCATACTTGTGTAATGTACCAGTGTTAATACTGCCAGTATAAATATTCAATTGTATACCCATTTATGAAACAAGGAATAATAGAACACTAAGAATTGTATATAATCACAAGTGAGTGATGGATTACGCAAAACTTACAGGACAACTACAGATATGGTGATAGTGAAACGTAATATACGAATGGACAGAAATAAATCCTTATTACACCAAGCTCACTTTGAAGAATGTTTCTGTTTATGCAGGCCTTTTTCTGCAAAAGCTCGGAGCATAGTCATTTTCTTTGATTGTAGGTCTATCGTTAGAGGATCTATAACATGTCTGTTAGAGAATTCAGCCAAAATTTTATTGCCATTCTCTCATACAGTGTGACAAGCATAAAGGACTGCAGTAATTTCATGTCATTTCCTCTTTAGCACTTTATCCTGATCAGAGTCGTGGTAGATCCAGAGCCTATCCCAGAAACACTGGGCATGAGGCAGGAATACACCCTGGATTGGTCGCCAGTCCATCACAAGACGTCAAACTCCGATTTAGCGTAATCAGTTCACTGACTGGAGAACCCACTGTAGATTAGCGCACTGCATACTTGGTAAATCCAGAAACAGACCAAGAGTATTATGGGTTACAATAAAAAAAAAAGTTAAAAAAAAAAAAAAGGCTTCTCTAAAGGTAACCATGTGGAATTACACCAGTGATTCAGCTTTTTACAGAAAATTTGTATGGCACAGTAGATTATTGTTCCAATCCATGAAGTATCTTGAGTGCAACTGGATTAGTTGTAAACATCTGGTCTTGGTTGTTCTGGAAAAGATGGAAAAATAATTACATTACATTTACATTACAATGCATTTCTGAGAATGTGCCAGGTATCTTCAGTGTCTGACTCCATTGGTACCAATAAATACCAATAGATGATAATGAAGCAATGTTTTATTTTTCCTTTAAATGCAACTTATTTATGTTAGTTTTTATGTTTTTTGGTTTTTTTTTAAAATATATCACCTGATCCTTCTCCCTGTGCACTGGATAAATAAGGCAATGGACTAATTACTACCTGAACGAATGTCATTGTTTACCAGCTCTGCTTTTGTGACTGACGCTTCACTTGAGGTGGCCATGTGGAACTGCAGCAGCGGTGTAGATTTACACAGCATGCATGTGTCACAGTAACACCACAGTGGACAGATAAACACATTTGTTAAACAAGAAATGATTCAGGGAAGAGCAGCCCTACATTCTATGGGTTAGAAGAGTGGGATAGCGTATCACTACTGAATTACTGATCCAGGTGGTCAAAATAAGAAAAAAAATAGTCAGGTATAGATGAAGAAGAAAAAAAGAAATGATGGAAGTATTGATGATAGCATTTCTGTAGTAATCATAAGCACAGACGTTGCAGTGTTAATGGTGAGAAGTCTTTTGGACTTTCTCTTCACTAAACCTAACGCGTTACTGAGATACAGCTGGAGTATCCATGACGTGTGTGTGTGAGAGAGAGTGTGTAGGTGTGTGCTTTACTGTGTTGTGTGGTTTCTTGGACTGAACGGTGTCCAGATCCTCTGTGCTTTAGATTTCCTCTCTCACAATGCTGGAATAATGCTTCCACCAGTTCAGGGTTGTTTTCTGCAGCAGGTCTTCTTTTACAAATGTTTAATTGCAATATCAACATTGGGTACAGCCATAAAATTGTAACACAACGTTGAGTCATGTTTAGATTATGTATAGCTTATTTTAGAAGGGTGTAAGGGAATTAGACTGGGGTGAAGGTGACAGTAGGCTAGTGTTCATGTCATGTTATTGTTTAGAGTCTATTATGGATGGATGAAATGGCAAAAACATGATATTGTGAGACTTGATCCGTGTTTAATTTTACTGTCAAAGTACCTGCAAAACAGCGGTGACACATTTAAAATACCTGTGGAAAAACTGGTTTCTCACACACACTAACAATTTAAAAAAAAAAAAAAAAAAAGGTTAAAAAAATTAACACTTGGGACAAATATAGATTTTTAACATTCAATCTGTGAGTAACAATGAGTGTTTGACACTGCTGACAATGAAAACCGTGCTGTGATGTAATTTATCACAGTATCAGTATCATATCTTCATATCACTCAGCCCTACAGCCCATTTATATACATGGATATATGTATATGTTCTAATAAGTAAGGAAGAAAACACTTGAGATTGTGTTGTTGTAGAAAAATAATCAACGACAAGGTGGAGTGATGTGGCCTGCCACAATGCAGAGTTACTCTTAACATCATAAAGATGATTATTGTCCTATAAAAGCATCCTGATATGTTTTATTCTTCTTATACTATGCTAATATGCCAGCAATTATTTTTCATTAATTAAAGAACAACACATTGTTTTTTTCTTTTCAATCAATTTATAGTTACATTTATGTTGTGGAACACCCACAAAACAAGTTAATAATTCCTGTTATAGCAGTTATAAACAGCTGTTCCCTCACTATCTCTTGAATACTTTCCCATGGTGGAAGACTGAAACTGGATACTCCTTCCTTACAGAAAACTTCGCCATCTCAGTGATAAACCGGTGATTTGCATTGCAGCTGGAACTACCGTCTGAGCTGCTGTTGTAGAACATTATTCAACACCTTCTGACCAGTTAGATTGAAGAATTAAACAGCACTGTGGTGTAGTTACATTTTAATCACTAGAGGTTTATATTATCCAAAGAGATGTCGACGTGAAGTGGAATCCAATCAGCCGCGCAGTTGAGGGTCAAAGGTCTTGCTTGTATACCCTCTGTATAGCTAAATAAATAAACAGCATATGAAAAGTGTAAGATTTAAACAACAGGCAACAGTTTCAGTAGAAAGCCAAAAGCCACACAGTAGAAAAAACACACTACACAATACGCTAATGCCACGCAACTACAGCTGCATTAGAATAAATACGCATACTTGTGTAAAGTTGAGGAGATTGACCGTGCAATTTGCATGAGGTTGTGATGTTTGTGCTTACTTGTGTGTGTGTGTGTGTGTGTGTTAGCTTGACTGGAACAGTGAGGGCAGCATATTTTTCCTTTTGTGCTGAATGTTTTCACACATTTAATAAGTAGTTCAGCCGAGCCTGGAGCCTGTTCCGACCCCCAGATTAATGTCATGCACAAGAACTTCAATGATAAACTCACTTCATCAAAAGTAATGTGAAATAGACTGAAACATTATCGCTCTGATCATTCTGCATGCTCAGGGGCAGCATTTGTGTCCTGTAGCAATAGTCAACATGTACAATGTTGTTTTCATACTTTTCAATGTATCAGTGCTACCTCATATTCCCTTTAAATTCAGCATAAAGAGGAACAGTTCAGTTCCCTCTTACTCCAAATGTAGTTGATCAGTCAAGACATATTTGTTGTGTGTTCTTTAGTTCCTCAGTTTTGTATTGGATCTACCACAAGTGCTTCTTCAGTGATGTCACACAGATGTGCTGGTGTGGTTTAGGACACAGTGCATCTATAAACATGAACAGAACTTCACACTGTAGATGATACTGGACCATTATGGAAGTGACCATCTTGGACATAATCACTTTTTAAAACCTTTAGAATGTATAATTCTGATTTTATCTGGCAAGTCTGTGATTTTCACCCATATGGGTTTGACCCTCAGTAAGTCCAACACAGATACAAGTTTGCAACCTTTTAGTATTTTTAAAATATAATTTTCATGTATTTCATATACTGTATTTAATGTCATATATGTTACCCAAAAAGGTAACATATAACTATAATACAAAGATTTTAACTTTTTTCTTCTTAACACTGTTCTGGTCCTACATCTGACAGTTTGAAAGCTGAGTTGTAACAGAAAGCTGCAAGTAATGTGGATGATAATATAGTTTATAATTAAATTACTGAAAAATGTTTACAGTGATATAAACATTTTCATTTCCAAAAACCCTCCAAATTTGTTTTTTTTCCCTCCATTATCTGATCCACTACTTTTTGCTGGATTTCGGATCAGTGCCATCTTCATTAATAACAATAAATGATTTCATTATTTGATTATTCTTTTTATGATTTGCTTTTTTTTATTACTTTATTTATTTTATTCTATATTTGTGTACTTTTGCTTATTTTTGTAATGATATTTTAACTTGATCTTTTATTACATCCTTGTGAATTCTATTATGTTACTTTTTTATTTATTTTTTAAAACACTTTAAATGCATCTTTCTTTGCAAAGCAAATGGTGTTCACACAGGAGTATAGTTAAAAAAAGAGTGGGAGAGGAACAGGTTGATTTTTCAGAAATACAATCATAATATCATAAATTGTTGAAAAAAAAAAAAGGTGGGGGAGGTTAGGTTAGGCAATTAGGGTGATTTGAAATATTAATATACTACCGCAGACGGCACCTCTAAACCATCTTACCATCTGCTGTGTGCTGGCTTGGACGTACACACAGACGCCTCTATGTTTATTATCTCTGTCCTTTAATCCACAGTCAACAGTGTCTTCTCTCTCCTTTCTTTCTGCCTCTCTCTCTCTTACTCTCTCTTCTCCATTCTTTCCCTTGCTTTCCCCCCGCTGTAGTTCCTGCTGTTGTTTAGCGTCACTGCAGACTCCGCTCCGCCCCGGTGTAAACAGATCGATACCTCATGTGTGTCCAGTGAGGGTGAGGGTGGAAAGGATGAAAGAATGAGAGAGAGAGAGAGAGAGAGAGAGAGAGAGAGATTGAGAGAGAAAGAGAGTCAGGCGTTTTTCGTTTTTTTTTCTTTTTTTTTTTTTTTTCAGATCTGCACTTAAACAGGCGGTACAGAGTGTGCAGCCAAACTATTTGCCGCTTGGCCGGCGAGCTGGATCTCAGAACTGGACCTGCTTAATGGCGAGCCTGGGAGTCTTTCGGGTGGGAGCTTGTGTAGCGTAGCCTCCGTCATGAATGACGGGACAGTAGGCTTTTGTTTTGGCTTGAGATATCAATTTAGCCTTTTTTTGCTGTTATGTGGGAAGGAAATGAATTTGTTTTATTAGTCCTTCCAATGTAAATTCATTTATCATTGAGTGAGGAATTAAGTAACACTTGAGGATGTGCGGTTATAGGAAAATAATCAACGACGAGGTGGTGAGTTGCGGCATGACACGAAGCCTTACTGTTACTACCATGGAGTTGATTATTTTCCCATAATAAAACATCCCAAAGTGTTTTATTCTTCTTATACTGCAGCAGTTTGCCAACAATAAATTTTTTTATTAATTGTGTTTATTAATTGTGTTGTGAAACGTCCACGAAACAAGTTAGTTCCTGTTCTCACGTACATTTATAACAGCTATAACCAGTAATTCCAGGCTCCATTTATTCTCTTCCTCTTGAAGACTTTCCTGTGGTGGAAAATCACTGACACTGGAGACTCTTTTCATAAATGTTAAAGTTCACCATATCAATGAATATGTTTATCTTTGTTAAATAACATGTTTATTTCTTTATTATTAGTCTTAGGTTATGTGGAGTGTCCTTTGTACAAGGCTTGTGAATGAGCTGTTACTATAGAAATGATAATGTACCAGAACGAACGTGTTCTGATCAACACAGTATGACCAATCAGATTCGAGAATTCAACAGCACTGTCGTATAAATTCGAAATAATATCTGATGCTTCGAGATTTAAAAAAAAAAAAGTTCTTTAATGATTTGAACTCAACAGCCTTGTTCAACCCAGGAAAGATGGGGGCTGATTGAAACAACATGGAAGGAGGGAAAAAAAAAAAAGATCCAGAGATCATCAAACAGTGGCTAGGAAAAAGAAAAATGCAGCATAATCCCCAGCATTAAGGAGTATTTCATACATCAAAGGTCTGAACAGAAAAATAGGATAGAAAAGCTTTCCAAATATAAAGAAAATGCTGTAGCTCTGAGGTCAGAGCAGTGCTGCACAGTACTGTATGGGTGAAGTACCATGTTGCAAATCTTTTCTACAGTTAAGATATGATTTAATTGTAATAAGGACATGTCAGTGATCCTGTGACGTGGCATGGTTAACCCTTTCATACATCATTCCTAAAACATTTTTTCAGGCTGATTTTGGTTTTATTACTCAATAATTTCATGCAAATTCAGTTGAAATTTGACTTTTTTTTTTTGGAAAAAAATTACTAAACTCAATTCAGGGACATCAGAAGAGTAAAACAGGATAAAAACATTATTTAAAATATGTACAACATTTTTGTTCTAAAATATTATGTGACATATATATTTTGAATGTCGAAAGTATTGAAAATACCATTTTTTTCAACAAATTACTTAAGATACTGTATATGCACAGACATCTTATTAAGAAAAGCTAATGTTTGTTTGTTACAGTCTGGCAAATTTTTCTTTTTTTTCTTTTTTTTCTTTTTTTTTAACTTGATCTTCCTAGCTTTTTGTGTAGTGAGTTTAGACAGAAATGCCTGAGATATGCTGCATCTGACACCCTCACCATGTTGGATTGGGAGGAACAACACTTACCAGAATTAGGGTTTCACAGCCTTTTTTATCTGCTGAATCCCTTCAACCTAAATTATTTGCATCAACTAACAGTTAGGTCGGTTCAACATTTAAATGATTCCCATCCATGTTCACAAAGCTCCGCCCCAGGATGTTCGGCGGCCTGTAGAGTGTATGGATACGCCTCCTGTCAGTCACTTTATAAACACAAACAAGCATTCTGGACTGGAGGTCCATTTTCCAAACGGGTTTTCTCAGTGACTTAATACACTTTTGCTAAGGCCCTGACTTAATCCACTGTTTTTAGCAGGTTTCACATAGCTTTGAGGTTATTTGTACAAGTAAGAAATAAACAAAAAAATCGACTACTGCACCTTTAAGCAAGCTAATGTTAACTGAATTGTTGAAGTTTCATCTACAGTTCATTTACAGATCATTTACAGCTTTAGTTGCTTTTTTAACCTTGTCTTGAAATATGGTTTTACGGCCAGGTTTTCATGTTTTGTTTCCAAATGTCTTTTTGAGAAAGCTGGCTTCACAGTTTCATTAGAAATTTGCTTCAAACATATCACACACTTGGGAAAAGGGTTTGGCCTTGTCACTGTCCATGCACATAAATCTAAATATTTAAATATTTCTTGCTGTACTTACAGAAATTTTCCCTCTTTGGAGATTTTGTTGTTTAACTTGTGCTTGGTTGTTCCAGCTCCTGTGGTTTTTTTTATTGATGACGTGTCTGTCTATTTTAAGTGATTTTAAGGAGTTCTGATGATAAAAATGCTTTTATCCACGACGAATGATTGCTAAGATCTACTATCTCATGGCATGATCTATAGTAATTCAATCAACGCCTATGACTTTGTATATATGAGGTAAATATAATCAAATGCTACAATGTTAATGGATTTAATTATTTTAGTTTTTTACTTGGTTACTTAGTTATTTTAAATTAAAACTTAACATGTTATTGTCAATCTAAGTGTAACGAAAACCCTGCAATGCCACCATGAACCCCTGGTTAGGGTGGATGGAGTATTAAAAATCAGACTAATGCTGTATATAATTTCTTTCTAATATTTCTATTATTTTATATATAATTGTCTAGGAGTGAGGACACCATAAATGAAAGGGTTAAAAGCTAGCCTGCATTATTTTGAGTTAAACAATGTCCTAGCATTATGAATGATAAAATGTTTATGCTTTGGTTAGAGGCTCGTTTGTGTGTTTCAGCCATCCATAATATCACCACTATAAATGCCATTACACTCCTAATGTATAACTAATGATCTACTGCACAGCCTGGGATCTTCACAAATGTAGCTTTGGACCAAAACTGCACTGTTAGTGGAGATGTGTGTGTGTGTGTTTGCTGAATTGAGGAGGGTAGCGTTGTTTTTTTATTAAGCTTTTTATACATTATCTACACAGACGTGCTGAATTCTCCGAGTTTTTCCTGCGTGAATTTTAAACACAGCCCCATCTGCAGTGCTTAATCAATTGGATCAATAATCAACAGCGAGCTCATCTCGAGTGGCTTTCTATTCGACGTCTGAAGAGGATGCCGATCCAATCACACGAGAGGTTTGCCGATGGTTACCAAGGCAACTAGTCGAGTGTCCCGTTCTGCACTCGAGTCTTCTCGTCAGGGGATTCACCCCAAATCTGCCATTAGACTCTGATTATTCTAATGAGGCTCCGTTACCGAGCAGAAAACTACGAACCACAGCGCCGGGCTTCCGGTCCTGCCTCAGCGTCACTGCTATTCCACAGAGCAGAGGGATTTGTACACTCATTCAGAGTAGCCTCTTCTTTCATGCTGCATCTGTGTGTGTGTATGTGTGTGTGTGTGTGTGTGTGTGTGTGTGTGTGCACGTGCACATGCACCTGTTGTGCTTCTTCTTTAAGTGTTTCATTTAATGTGTGCACTACAGTACAGTATTCTCTCTCTCTCTCTTCCTCCCTCTCTCTGTCTTTCTCTCTCTCTCTCTCTCTCTCTCTCTCTCACTCACACACACACACACACACACTTAATCTGTCTCTCTTTTCCTCTCAGTCTGTTTTTCTTCATCTCTTGAACTGTCTCGCTCTCTTCCTCTCTTGTTCTGTCTGTCTCTGTCTCTCTTGATCTGTCTCTGTTTGCCCTCTCTCTTCAACTCTTTCTCTCTCTCTCTCTTTCGCACTCATTTTCTCTTTCTTCCCTTGATCTGTCTCTTTCTCTCTTCCTCTATTAATCTGTCTGTCTCTTTGTTTTCCTTGCTTGATCTCTATCTATCTATCTATCTATCTATCTATCTATCTATCTATTTATCTATCTATCTATCTATCTACCTGCCTCCTTCTCTTCCTTTATTGATCTGACTGTCTATCTCTCTCCCTCTTTTTCATCTTTTTTTGGTTTCTTTCTGTCTGTCTGCCTCTCTCTCCTGCTCCCTTTCTCTTCCTGTCTTGAGCTCTCTCTCCATCTCACTCTTCCTCTCTTGATTTGCTGTCTGCCTCTCTCTCTCTCTAGCTCTCTCTTGATCTATCTGCCTCTTTCTGTTCCTCAATTGATCTGTCTGTCTATCTGTCTCTCTATATTTTTCTTCCTCTCTTGATCTATCTCTCTGTCATTTTCTCTCTCTTGATCTGTCTGCGTCTCTCGCTTCCTCTCTTGATCTGTCTGTCTGTCTCTCTCTCTCTTTCTCTCCTGATTGCCCTCTCTCCTGATCTCTCTCTTTCTCTCTCTCTCTTTCTCTCTCTCTCTGTGGCTCAGAGTATTAAAGTGATTATGCCTATTGTCTCTGCAGAACTGATAAGGTATTAAAGACCTCTGTGATAAGATTTAAATTAATTCTGGGCTTATTCAAATTCAGTTATCCTGCCGTGAGGAACACGGTTCCCTTTTTCTTTTTTTTCTATCTGTCTGTCATTCTGTCATTCTCTTTTTTTTCTTTCTTTCCACTTGATCTGTAACCTCCACACACAGGGTTTTATCTTGTGATCCGTCAGTAAAACTGCCTTTAAGCTCAGTCGGAGGCCTGTTGCCCTCAAGGCCGCCTCTCTGAAGTGTTGTTAAACGCTGAACTCATCACCTTGTCTTAGAAACTGGCTACACGAGCCGCAAACGTGCCACAGTGTCTGAGTGGACCGTCTCTTGCTGATACAAACTTTGCTCCGCTCACTTTAATGCTACGTGATGGCTGACAGTAGAATGAAGCATCGTATCTAGACATTAGGCAAGACATCAGGTGAAGAAATATAAATCTTATGATTCAAATATCTGTAAGAGGTAATGAATGGATTCAGTTATTTGATAGGAGATGGGACAAAACTCTTTAATGTGGCATAATGAAGGATCGGTTCTCTACTGCAAGCTTTTCTCTGCTACAATTTCCTCTGTCAGAGGTGGCACATATGGTCGTGTGCTGGGCAGACGTAATATTGTGAAATAATGAAGAGAAATATTAAATGCATAGCAAAAACTTTACTGAATGTCAGGTCAGTATGTCAGTCTGTAGCCCTGCTGTAGCAATGTACTCTGACATTGGGTAACATTCAAACTTTATGAAAGTTCTAAATGCCACAGAGTTTAGAAGTGAAAATCTTATTGGATTCAAACACTTTATGTAATAACAGTGGTAAAGCATGTTTGGAACAATCTGTCAGTATAGATAATAATTGTACGCCACATTTACTGAAGGAGTTTTCTCATTTTGTCTGCCAACTTGCTCACATGCCAGTTCTCACCCCAGTCAGCTCTCCTCTATCATACAACAGCTACCAACCGGGAAGGGTGAAGGCTAACACATGCTTCCTCCGAGACACGTGAAGCCAGCTGCGTCAGAGGACAGAGTAACACACTCTGAGAAAAGTGCTATCCACACCCTTCTGCATACCTGAGCTCAGAGATGCACATGATTGGCTAGTGTCACTGTGATTGATAGGAGAGAGAGAGTATGTCTCTCCTACCCAGAGAACACAGACAATTTTGCTTTCTAAACTCCAGGCCACAGATGTTGTTCTCTCAGCGAATGCTTTTCTGTTGAGCCACTCAGGAGCTCTGTAGTTTATGACTTTTAAAAGAGTTCCACTAAATATTATTGGAAATGTATTTTCTCTTTTATCTCGAGAGCTTCATATCTGTCTGCCCACTCCGGCCCGCTCCCGCTCTCAATACTTTTTATCCCAACTAGGATGGTGGTGCTCTCTGCATCAGAATATTATTTTCTTTTTCATGTTTTTTTCCCCTGATGTCATGTGGACGCAGTGAAAAATGAATAACAAATAAAGGTTTTACTGTTCAAATACTATCCCAATAGCCATGCACACTGCTGATTTATACATCACCAACAGCGATAGTGAACGAAAACTGATTTATATACAACACAATAGAGCAGGAGTTTTCCATTTAAATTTGTAAAGGTCCTGATACGTAGAGTTCCTTGCTTACACAGGACTGGGTAAGCAGCCATGCTCGAATGATGACAACAATTCATTCAATTCAATTTTATTTGTATAGCTCCAGCAATCCCAATGATCTTCAGGCAGTCCATATGGGACCACCCCCTGCAGCAGTGAGAGATCTCAACCAATGAGAACTCCAACCAGAAGTAGGGCATCAGGATGGATTAGGCAGGTCCGGAGAGCAGAAGGGGTCAGGATCACTGGTATCTCAGAAGTAGCATGTGTAGCGAAAGGGAGGGAGGGAGGGAGAGATTGTTAGGTAAGCTTTTGTCCTGTAATGGTTAAGGGCAATTACCTTTTAATGCTTAACTATTAATGATTGTGCCTATAAATAAGACTCATCAATTCAAAATGATTACATTGTGTTTCATACTGGTGTTTCATGTTAGCTCTTTGGACTAGTGCCACGTACTTGGAACAGATGAGACATCTGTTTGATTCAAAGTGCAGAATAAATGCATACTTCTCTATCCAAATGTCATTAAACATGTTTTTGTCATCAACGTTTTTCAGACTAGATCAGTCTGTGAAAACTCCTCCCTGAGCTGTCTTCAGATAAGTGATTTATATAAATCATGTGACTGGCATACGCAAAGGCTCTACTACAAAAGCCGTAATGGTTCATATCGGCGAACTACAGCCAGTGTGTTCAATCCGCTGAAATACTTTCCTGGGTCCGTATCCGGACTGAGCCCTGCAATGGCATCAGCAATGCACCAGCTAGTTTGATGATTATCCGCATGGGGGATACCGGGTGATTTTTATCTAGCACTGTATCTCTAATTTCCTAAGAAATAAATACTGTCTTTTTCTTTTTCTCTAAAAGTGTGGCAAAGTACCGATGCTCTAAAGACTTTGGAGTTACATCCTGCTGCATGGATGACTGATCTGATAGGGTTAAGAAATTGAGAATGTTTTCTGTGTTGTACATATACACATTTAATATCTGATATGCAATTGCTTATTTAGTTGACGCAAGTGAGGCATAATCCATTACGAGCCTAGTTGAGGGTTATGTGCATTGAAATCATATTGGCTGTAATGGCTGGTTTGAATGCCGCTGCCTTTTTCAAGCCATTGTAATATATAATTCATAATTCATACCATCTATTCATACTGATCATATGACATACTAAAGCCTCAATCAGAGTGTTGTTAAAGGCATTTCTTATCCATGTGATAAACTTTGCATGATTCCATGGTTGTGGTGCCATTTAGCCATTGTAACTCTTGAATAAATAATAAACTTTATTTTTCAACGCTGAATCTAAGAAAATATGTATTTAACCCATTAAATATGTGTTAAACCATCTGAGGAAACATTCTTTAATTTTTTTCCCAAGCTTTCTTTGCTGAAAATGGCTGCAGTTTGCTCTGTAAATGAGTAACAGGGTTGAGCTTTATATATATATATATATATATATATATATATATATATATATATATATATATATATTGACTGATAAGAGTATATATATATATATATATATATATATATATATATATATATATATATATATATATATATATATATACTCTTATCAGTCAATATCATTGGAAATAAAGAAAAAAAGAATGAGTGAGCTTACTTTTCTTATCCTCATGATCTTCAGGAAATTCAGATGATGCAACTACCTGTTGAACATGTGATCTGAGCTCATGTAACAAGGTTGTGTGAACGTGATAACTAAAATGTATATTTTTCATAACCTTTAAGGGACAACTTGTGGAAAAGGATGTTTGAAGCTTGAGATCTTAAATTGTTTTGCACATTAATGCACAAAAATAATAATATTTAAAAATATATATATTTTAGTGATAATATATATCGGTATAGTGTGGGCTGGAACAAAATACTGTTTTATGTTTGAAGTCACTTATCTGAAACATGTACATAGGTTTCTGTGTTTGGAATGTCTTTTATCTTTACTTTTCATACATATCTGTAAATGTAATATTACTGGGACACAAATGGCACCTCAGTATAACATAATTTAGTAAACTGTACAAATATTTAACATTTTGTTTGGATGATCTGTATTTTCTTTTCTCTATCAAAAGTATTTTTTTTGTTCTTGTTTTTTTTTTTTTTTTTTTTTTTGCTCAATCTCAAACTTCAAGGGCAGAAAAAACAGAAATCTCATTAAGTTGTGAAAATCATAGCCTATAAACTCGTTAGCAAAAGTTTGGTGTCTGAATTCGGTGAAAACATATCTGCCATAGCAAAAAAGTAACACTAATTAACCTTTAGCGTTCTTCGTCCCTGTGCGCTGTAGGGGATGTCACCACTGTACAAGCTGTTCCAACATTTAGCATTGAGTTTCCAAATTTCTAAATCACCCTGAATTTTTTCCCCAGCTTCTTTGGTCTATCTGTGATCTTCGTAATTAGCGATACAAGCTTGTCCAAACAAACTGGTGTGTAACAGTTCATCAGTGACAGCAGCGGTCAGTTTTGCATAGACTGCCTCACTTATGGGCTGGATGAGTTGCCATGGCAATGGCATGGTTCTGACAGCTACAGTAAAGTGTTTGGGCCAAATGGACGTTTGAACTACTATAATTCATACACAAAAGATTCGAGTAGCACTCTTGGTTGTCATTTAGTCAATTTAGATTAAAATACATTGCAGGAGAGTTATTTTTTTATAAAATTTATATCTGTTTATAAATAAGAAAATGAAGAACACTGATTGATCGTAATCAGTGAGCACATTCAGGACCATTACTTGTAGTGTGTGTGTTTATGTATGTGTCTGACTCAATTAATTATCTTTTCTTTATTTTTTAATGAATATGCAGACACGTTTTTTGTGTGTCTGTCTTTAAGGAGTGCATAGTGAGAGTTGGGGACAGAAGACGACTCATGCATGTTTCATTACGATGGGCTCATCACCTCGGTGATGCCAGCCCATACCCCCGTCACTCACTAACTGGAATGGATCATTACTCTCTCTCCTACTTTCTCTCTCTCTCTCTCTCTCTCACACACACACACACACACACGCACACCCACACACACACACACACTCACTCACTCACACGTACGGACCCGTCTGCGCTCCGCTGGGCGGCTGTGAGTGTGTTTCTAATTAGCACCTGAGAGAGAGGCGGAGTCATTAATATGCAGCGCAGAGGTCACACTGCTCTGCCGTTGCCATAACGACAGCATGGATATGAAGTCAGGCTTCATATTTTAACATATTAATACTCTGAAAGAGAGCAGCAGTTTATTTAATTTAGAGAAGAGCATGTACATGAACCCTATCAGGATCAGGACGGTAATATTCACCCTGACTTTTGCCATTATGACAGCAGCACACTGAGTAAAGAGTCAGACGTATCGATTTAGTTCTACTGTACTGCAGAGATAGATAGATAGATAGATAGATAGATAGATAAAACACCACATCAATCCGTCAATCAGGTTGTGCCACAATATAAAAAATGGTTGATGGATTTTTGATTTGGTGCAGTGTAGATGCGTAGATGCTCTGAAGCATAACATGCATTTACATTAACACCATCTTAAGACACATCTGGTACTTTGGAAGATTGCTCAATGAGGCTTGAATAGCTGGAGGCCAGAAAATCAATGTTCATGTGGTAGTCAGGAAGAATTGAAACGTGCAGTTGTTAAGGAAAAAAGGCTTTAAGAGTTTCTGAGGGGTGAAGATAGAGGAAGATTCACTGATTTTGAGTCTGACATGGTCATTTTGATTTTTGAGTCTTTGCCCTGTTGTCCATTTTTTTGTTGTTGTCCAAATTACTGTATGAGAATACATTTAAATTATGACCACACAGAACAGATGAAGTTCCTAATGATGCTGGTTCCTAATGACACTTTTTGATATGCAGTCAATCCTGTCGCTCAATTTAACCTTGTGTAGCCTTTAAACAAATTTGTGGTGATTGTGGATTGGGCTTATATTTTTTAGATCCTTTTGTTTAAAATATAATTGTGGAAAAAATGGCCATCAGAATGGGTGCTGGAAAATGCTGTGTCAGACACGCAACTTTTATTCTGTCATGAGTTTCAGACCTATTCAATTCGGACAATACTATTCAGAAATGAAATATTCATAAATATCCAAAAATTCTCTTTACATAAGATTTACCAATGTAAAGCAGAAAAGACCAGGCTTCATTCGTTGTCCAGTGTTAAATACCGTGGTTCCTCTGTTAGGGCTTTATCAGGGCAGCACCAAAAAGCTGTGTCATTGTAAAGACAGACTGATGAGGTGATTTGTGATGTGGCATTTAAGGCTGGGTTTAGCCTGTGAAAATTCCTGTTGTTCATCAACCTCAGACCCTGAAGTAATGGAAAAGTTGCATGCCTTGATTTGTTTGTGTCTAAAATCAGTTTATATAGATTTTTTTTCCTTCTCTGTTTCTTTTGTTTCAGTTCTTTCTTTCTTTCTTTCTTTCATCTCTTTTACTGTCTATCTGATGTTGTTAATAAATCTTGTATTCTGGGAGATGTGTTGGCTTGCTCTGTGGAATGCCTGAACTTGTGGACCCCTCCACCAAACCCATAGACCTCTCCTGCTCTGGTCTGCCATTCCTCTTTTGTTTACTGCTTTATCTGTTCACCTAAGAGAAACTGTTAAGAAACTAACTTGGATTTAGTCTGAAACCATATAGTATAATGTGTCCTACTTAACAAATGCACACACTTATGGAAATCTGTACCTTGTGCTGCTGGTTGTGAGTATTTATCTTGATCAGTATGTTTAACTTATCAAGTATTTATTTAATGTAATAGTGTGTACATTACACTAAATTGAAAAGTGGCAGCCTCACAAGTAATTGAACAATAATTGGCAATCTGTAGAAAGAACATATTTTAGTCTTATTTAGTCTTTAGTTGCTTATTCTAATTTTCTGAACATTCTGTCATTGTCTGTCCACAGGTGAGTTGTGGGTGATGACGTCCTATGAAGCTCTGCACTGGAGCTGATGTTCCCAATCAGCGGGGGACTCCGGAGCCAAGGCTGGGCGACTCCGGAGCGGACTGAGGAACTGCAGAGACCCGCTCCTGTATCGGGAATCCACTCTGATCACCTCGATCCTTTCCTCCCTCCTTTTGCAACCCCTGCAAACTCCTCTGTCAGGCTTACCCCTGAACCATCTCAGTGCAGTTACCATGTCCAGCCGAAGGAAGTCCTTCACTCCCTGCATGGTCTCTGTTAGTGATGTGGAAATGGGCGGCCCTATGGAAATGGATATCTTGGATGACGAACTGGTGGAGGACAGACCATCCTCTCAGCAGCCTTCATTAGATATGCATCAAGAATCTAGGCAATGTGTGGCTGAGGAGGATGAGGAGGGTCATGTGGAAGGGACAGGAGAGAAGATGGAAGAGAAGTCCTCCACCCCACAGAAACCACAGAGTAGGGGCTACCAGTGTAAGTACTGCTCCTTCTCTACCCAGAATCTCAGCGACTTCAAAGAGCATGTGTACTCCACGCACCCCAACGTCATTCTGAACCCTCTGTACCTGTGTGCTGTCTGCAACTTCAGCACCAAGAAGTTTGATTCCCTCACAGAACACAATGAAACAGAGCATCCAGGTGAGAGCAATTTCAAGTTCAAGCGGATCAAACTTGACAATCAGACCATCCTAGAGCAAACCATTGAGAATGAGGATGACTCAAACTCTCCAGAATCTAAGCTTATGCAAGATGATGATGCCTTTGAATTTTTACCCTCATGCCCATCAACCATGCAGAATGTTGAAAATGCAATCTTTAATAATGGAAATGAGGTAGAGAGTAATTTAGATCATCTGCTGTTAAAGGATCAGATCACAGCAGTGAATGTAAATGGGACAATCATCTTCCCTGAGCCCATGATGCTAGAGGGGCTCTCCCATGTCATGCCTCTTCTGCAGCGCCCCCCGAACCTGAGCTCCATTCCAACAATTGCCGTTCCTCTGAACACAAGCAAGTACAATCCATTACTGGACACCAACACTACGCTCATTACATCCTTCAATAAATTCCCCTATCCAACTCATGCAGAACTCTCCTGGCTCACTGCTGCTTCCAAGCACCCTGAAGAGCAGATCAAGGTGTGGTTCACCACCCAACGGCTCAAACAGGGCATCACCTGGTCACCAGAAGAAGTGGAAGAAGCCCGCAAGAAGATGTTTAATGGCTGCATGCCTCCTGCTCACCACACATTCACCGTTTTGCCTACGCCTGTGAGCGAACAAGTTGCCACCAGCCAGTCTGTTGCACCAGCAGTGTCCTGCCATGTTACTGGACAGTCCACTCTGTCACCGGCTACCACTGCAAATGGAACTTCTGGTGCCTGTGCGACTGTCACTGTGACAACAGTTACTAATATGCATAATCTCAAGCGCCCTTTGGGAACATCAGCAGTGGCCCAGGATGTAAAGCGCCCCATGATTCTCACAGATGAACACAAAGAAAAGTTACGTATGGCACCTCCACCAGTCCCACCCCTAGAGAGACTATCCATGGCTCCTCCTCCTGTACCTCCAGATGGTAAGAGATCCATGCTCCCACCTTTGATTGCAACAGACATGAAACGACCTGTTGTTGCCCCTTATGCTTTGCCCAAGGGGAAAATGCCAATGGTATTTCCACTGGCACCCCCTAAAGATAAGATACCCATGGCCCCCCCTCCCCTGTTACCCAGAGATAGACTACCTATGGTTCCCCTAGTTTCAACTGAATTAAAGAGGTCTACAGTTCCCCAGCAAATGAGAAATCAAGCTCCTGCATTTTCTGTCATTTCTAAAGACAAACTGTCACCTTTACCTACTGATGTAAGCTTACCCTTGGTGCCCCCATTGGTGACTTCTCAAGTGAAGAGACCACCAATAATTCAGACTGCACGGGCCCCACCTGTTGCCCCAACCTTGATCCCCACTTTCTCTCTGGAGAGTAAACCACTAGAGCTGTCAGTGGAGCAAAAGCCCACAAGCTCAGAGAGTCGACCCACAGAGAGTCAGAATGGCAATAATAGAGTCCCCTGTGGGGATGGTAAAAAATGGTTTTCTGATCAGAGTGCACTGGCCCATAATGGTTTACGGCACTTAAATAATAACTTTGCTCCAAAGGAGCGTCCGAAAACAGTCCCAACCCAGTTCCCTCTCCTGGAAAGACTGAAGGGGAAAACTGCTGAGCAGCTAAAAGTTTTAGAAGAAAGTTTTCAGAGGAATAGTTTCCCATCACACAACGAGGTTGACCACATTGCAATCACCACAAGACTCTCCAGAGAGGAGATTGACAGCTGGTTCTCAGAAAGAAGAGCCCTTCGAGACAACTTAGAAAAGGCCCTCCTAAATTCCATGGGATCCAAGAGGACTGACATTGCAGAGAGAAGATCACTTTCACAGCACCAGCATGCTTTGCTTAATGGAGTTTACAAACAAGGTGGGCTACCCATATGCCCTCTGCCTCCCATCATTGCCCCCACCTCGTCATCTGTGCCTATGGATAGGAAGTCTCTCAATCTCCTTAAAGATGTCTTTGTCCAAACACGGTGGCCTTCACCTGAGGAATATAGTTATCTGGAGGCACAGACAGGTTTGGCTCGTACTGACATTGTCAAATGGTTTAAAGACAGCCGTCTGGCTCTGCGCAGTGGAACTGTAGAGTGGAAAGAGTTGTTCCACAAGCTAAGTGGCAGCGAGTCGAACGGCCGGCTGATCTCAGATCAGCCCTGCAATGTCACTCTGCCAAGCCAGGAACGGAAGACGCCTACAGCAGAGTGCGCCAAACTAAGCAGCCAAGAGATCAAAGAATGGTTCAACAACTCACTGGGCCAGCGTGGGCCTGAAGTGGGGAGGAACGGAGGCCAGAATGGAGGCAGCGGGGAGAAGTGTGGAGGCTGGGTGGAAGAAGCAGTGGGTACTAAGATGGCTTCGCGAGAGCTGGTCTCAGACACGGATTAGGGCACAAGAATGAGATGGGTAGGAGAAGAGGGTAAGTTTGATCAAATTTTCTTATGCTTTTCTGGTCTGGTGATTATACAGACCGAGGGGACACAATAGACCTCTCCTCATCAAAGGATTTGGCTGTTGCCATGGAGATTTGGAATAGAGGACTGGAACCCAGGTTGGGCTCTTTGATGTTGTTCCGTTAAGAAAAACAAAGCTGTGCAGCAGGGAATTGAGACATACTGAGATGTTGCTATGCAAATAATGCAGACTTGATGGTTAACTACAGTATACAGTATATCAGAGAGATAGAGGAGCTATCACAGTAAAGAAGAAACAGATATCTTTTTGTAGCTTGAACTGGTTTCTTTGTTCTTAAAAAGTATAAAAATAAATAAAAATATTCATGACAAAGTTTGCATTTGGCTTACAGGTGGCATATTGATTTTCCTTTGGTAGCAGGGTGGTTTGTCACAGAATTGCAATTTTTCCAGCTCACGGGCAACCTGGACCCTGTTACCTTATACCTTCAATATTATATTATTATTTCAAATTTAATATCCCATGATTTTCTACTGTATCTTAGAACACATTGATCACGTTATGTTACATTGTCTAGGTTAGTTCAAAGGTTGATAGTAAGAAACAAGTGGCCAAGTATTTTTAGATTTGCTCAAAGGCACAGCTCTTGTTATTTTGATGTTACTGACATTTCTGCAAAAAAAAAAAAAAAAAAAAAACACTAATTTTTTGTATAATTATGAACCTAAATATAGATTTAAAAGAAGAGACCTGAGCTAAGATGTAAAACTCGGCAGAATAGTTGGTGGCAGTGCAACTTCAAACTCTTTTGATGATCCAATTACTTGTTAATGTGGCAGAGTAACTAAAGTCTCCCAAGCAGCTTGAGTTCGTTCATACAGGTAGCGTAAGAGTCAGCATGAAATTCCTTTTGGGGTTCATCAGCAGTCTGGTGTAGTCAGTAACTGAGACTGTCAGAGTGCTAATGATGGCTTTGTTCCAATTCTCCACAGGTAGGAACTGCTGCCGCTGTCATTTTGCACAGGAATGGATGAAAAGAAAGAAGAAGAACAAGAGAGGTCTACTCTGAGATGTATTTTTGGAACCAATGATTTTGCTCTTGCCCTTTTCCACTGCACCAGCTAGCACACGGCACCAGACAGAACCAGAAGGAGCCTGGTCACAGCGCAGAGCCCTAATCTGCAGCAGTGATTCTGAAACACTACTTGGTGCTTCATGTGGTTTGAAGCAGTGCGGGACAGAGCGAATGCATGGAGGAGAACAAGACCATTGAGTGCCAAAGCTGGATTTGCTGCATAACTACACTTTAAGAAAAAAAGGTTCTTGTAAATATTTTTTTTCTGTACTGCTACAGATTTGTACAATTTTGCCGGGAACTTTTGTTACATTTTATAATGGGAGCGAGAGGCCCCCAGATTTTGCTCTAGCTGGTCTTTTCAGTGGACATGTCCTACATTTTTTGTAACAACACCATGCACCACTACAGGCATTGGCAATATGTCAAACGGACGTTCATTACAGTTTGTCTTTGGAGGGACTTCTTCAAATCAGTGCATTTACTGACTGTTTCAAGGTGCTGTTAAACTTTCTGGATATTACATGCCGTCGCTTTTGCTATATTTACAGTTCTTACAGAGTGACATTTTGCAAACAACAGTTTAAAAAGGAAAAATCACTTTGCTGTTAAACACACCAATGGACAAATCTGCAAATCTGTTTTGTCCTGTACAGGAATAAAACACTCTCAATCGCCAGCGTTTATATGTGATAGTTCAACTCCAACTGTAGAAACAATTAACCCGGTACCAGATACATGTTCCATATTTACTGCTTCTGTAATGTCAGCGTCACATATATTAGAAATACTGTACTTATACCAAGGTCCTGCTTACTACTCTCCAAAAGACAGATGTTGTCTGCTGTAATCCAATAAAACACAGCCTACCTAAATAGTTTTGTTTACTGAAGTTATACCTCTTTAAACTAAATGCTCTGAATGCAGTGAGACTTTCTCAAGGTCTTTAAGCACAGTTTTCTAACTCCAGAGACACCTGATCTAAAATCCTCAGTCCATTTTTAAGGATGAGCTAGGTGAGGTGTATTGGGAGTTAGGAAACCATGGAACTGCACAGAGCTGTGTGTTCCCATGACTGGAGAAGGATTGAGAAACCCTGATCTAATGCTGCTGATTAATTGTGTTTTGCATCATCTTGACCAAGGGTCATCAACTGGTGGACCGCAGTCTGGATGTGGACCCAGAAAAGTATTTCAGTGGACTGAATCAAGTACTGCAACAGATCCGATAAACATTTAAAAACTACCTGCAGTTCAATGATTCTGGGTTTTTAAACATGAACCGTCACTAGCTTCACTAGCAGATCCTCTGTTGTGGTTTATCTAATCACATACATTTGTGTGAATTATTTAGCTGAAGACAGCTCATCAGACCAGAGACTAGCTACAGGGCTAGAGACATTAGCTCAGGAAGGGAGAGTATTTTTTAGATTTGTGGAGATTTTTCCATTTTATTTACCTTTTGTGGTCTGGTTAAGGAACTGTTTAAAAAAAAAAAAGTTGACCAGGAAGACAATGTTTTAAAATGACTGGAAAAAGGTTGTATAAATTCAAAATGGAAATCTCATGGTGCTGATCAAAAGTGGTAATATGAAGCGCTGTTGTGAAATAAAACACAAACACTTTAATTATCTTATTTATAGCCATAAACATTACATCACGTTAGTTGCTTATCCGGACCTTTTTGTAAGCAAGGAATTTTATGTAGCTGAACCTTTATCAATTTTAGATACACCTGCTGATAAGGTTTGGTTTTGGCCTTTGTTGCATGAAGTGCATATTAAAATTAGCACACAAATGTCATTTACTGTATAATAATGAAATGTTTCTGCTCTGCTCTCTGGCTTGCTTCTAGACTGCATGGATGACTGAGTGGATTGTGTAACCTCCTGAGACACTCCTGGCACTGGATGAGCTTTTTCTTATCCACTCTGAGCCTTCACTTCCAACTATCACATTATATATTTGTTAGATTAACAGTGTTAATTCTGTTCATGTATGTCTAAAAGCTTTTGGTGTGTTTTAAAACAAAGTCCAGCATCTCAAATCATCCCTCACTTTTGTCCGCAGGTGTTGTCGTCATGAGAAAACTTGTGTATAGCTATGGTTGTGACATGCTTCCTGAGTATTTCACTGGAAACTGGAAAAAAATGTAAAAGAAAAAAAATAATAAGACTAGAGTGCCTGGCAGACATTAAGGTTGGCACAAGAGTAAAAATTGATTTTGAATGTCAAATTCCCATAGAGTTTTCCACTTGGCCTAAAAAAGCAGCCCTTGAATATCCTAGTGGTACAAGAGGGGTTATTGGGGCAGAATACAGAAATCAAACAGTGGGAGGAAGATTTTTTTGCAGATTTACAGTGTGGTACAGAGAGTAACAGTGCAGTCAGTGCCAGAATCCTAGCTTATCCAGAGTGCATTGCTTAATGCTTTATGGAAGAGTCAGTCTCTGTTTCGCACTGCTCGCACTCTGCATGCTGGAAGGGGTTTTTTGGGAAGCACTCCACAATCTTCTTTATCAGAATGATCAGAGAACTCAATGAAACAATAGCTCAGTGTCCTCCATCTGCTTTGGGGTGTGTGTGTTTGTGTGTGCGTGTGTGCGTATGTGTGTGCTTATGTATGTGTGTGTGCGTACATGCACAAGAGAGCAAGAGAAAGAATTCCTGCCCCCACACAGACCTTCACACAGATGAATCCACTGCAGTTTCTTACTCAAAACACACTCAAAAGACATCGGCATCCGTCTCTTGTCTGTAAATGTGATCTTAATTAAAGTGTTATTGAATTCATACGTTCATAAGAATGGTCTGTAGTACTGCTTTAAAAGAGCATCTGAATGAAGGATAAAGTTTTATAACTGGCCCATTTTGGCACTGGGCCTGTTACTAAGCTGATGTTGTAGCGATGAAGGCCGGCCTTTAGAGAACGCATTTAGGCAGGAAGTCCAATCAGACTACTTTCCTTTTCTTATCTGCCTACTGGAGGAACACTGTATCACTGAATTTAAAAAGGCTGACTCTTTGGAATTTGGATAGTCGTGGGCCAATTAAGTGGGTGTGGCTTCCAATCCCATGTAGTCTGTTATGGTGTTTGATATTTTAATTAACCTCAAGAGCTCCCTGAGGTAGTAGAAACAAGACTATGTACCCTTAGAGCCATGCTTCTTAAAGTGGAGGGTAGGGACCATAAAGAGGCCATAATTTTTTTTTTTTAATTTTGTTACAGTTGTGGAACTGGAGGCATTCTACCATTATCAAAGTTTTTATATTTATTATTGCATTCTTAGAGTTATTGGCTTGTTTGACCAGTTACTTGAATTGAAAGGATTTAATACAAACTGTAATAAATTTTTTAAAAAAAAAGTAGGCCTATAAATAATGTCAATATGAAAATAGTAATAAAATGTGTTCTGTGAGTAGAAAGTAAATAACCATAGCCAATATTAAATATTATTGTACACCTTTAAATAATGTCTATCTCTCATAGATAGATAGCGTCACTGAGCACTTTATTAGGAACACCTGTACACCTACTCATTCATGCAATTATCTAATCAGCCAATCGTGCGGTAATCATGCAGATACGGCCCAGAAGCTTTGGGTAATGTTCACATCAACCATCAGAATGGGGAAAAATGTGATCTCAGTGATTTTGACCTTGGCATGAATGTTGGTGCCAGACGGGCTGGTTTGAGTATTTCTATAACTGCTGATCTCCCGTCTCTAGACTTTAGTCAGAATGGTGCAATAAAGAAAAAACATCCAGTGTGTGGCAGTTGTGCAGACAGAAACACCTTGTCGATGAGAGAGGTCAACGGAGAATGGCCAAGCTGGTTCGAGCTGACAGAGAGGCTACAGTAACTCAGATAACCACTCTGTACAATTATAGTGCACAGAAAAGCATCTCAGAATGTACATCATGTCAAACCTTGAGGTGGATGGGCTACATTGGGTTCCACTTCTGTTAGCCAAGAGCAGAAAGCTGAGGCTGCAGTGGGCACAGGCTCACCAAAACTGGACCGTTGAAGACTGGAAAAATGTAGCCTGATCTGATGGAATTTGGCACCAACAGCATGAATCCATGGACCCAACCTGCCTTGTGTCAACAGTCCAGGCTGGTGGAGGTGGTGTAATGGTGTGGGGAGTGTTTTCTTGGCACACTTTGGGTCCGTTGATACCAATCAATCATCACTTTAATGCCACATCCTATTTGAGTATTGTTGCTGACCACGTGCATCCCTTCATGGCCACAATTTACCCATCTTCTAATGGCTACTTCCAGCATGATAATGCACCATGTCACAAAGCAAAACTCAAACATGTCAGTATGGACCAGTGTGTGTGTGTGTGTGTGTGTGTGTGTGTGTGTGTGTGTGTGTGTATGCGTGTATATATACATATAATTTGTTATAGGGGTTCAATAAATTTGAGCCTCCATGCCCTAGTGGTGCAGCAATAGCTGGTGTAAATCCTTATACAGTTATACAGCTTGTTTAGTTGTACGTTTGTTTCATATAACGGTCACTATTATGTGAGCGCTACAGTCTGAGTGACTGTTTCCCCACAGATACATCCATAGCACCAGATGTTTCTCATTAACATATGGGTGTATGCTGCCACAGGAAAATAATCAACAATGGGTTGGTATGATGGAGCACAATGCAAAGTGAATTTACTGTTACCACCCCAAAGTTGATTATTTTCCTATAACAGCACGTCCCAAAGTGTTTTATTCCTTTTATACCAGTATACAATTACATTTTTCTACTAATTACACAAGTATATATGATGCACTTGATGCAATGTTGTGGAATGTAGGTGAAATATGTTCCTGTTTTCAGGAACATGATATGATATACTAGCTATCAACAGTCGTTCAACAGCCTCCCTTAATTTTTCTCTCCCTTGAACTTAATAAGAGGGAAAAAAATGACATTGTCATGTTACAGAGAAATAGGAAAGCACACAATGCTCTATCCTGGAGACTTTCCTGTGGTGGAAAATATAGTGGCTGTTAGAAAGTGCTGGCACTGGAGGCTCCTTTCATAAATATTCAATAAATATCGCCTTACAGAAAGTTTCACCATATTAACGATTATACAGGGTGTCCCAAGTCTCCATACACTGGGGAAATTGACACTTTTTTAGCAAAATGTCTTCTAAAAGATAGCCTTTAAGAATGCCTTTGACAAAAGAAGAACATATTGAAATCATTCTCATGGCTGGATCGGGAAGCTGTCGCAAGGTTGCGATGTACATGCAATTGCATGCATAACAACAGATGTGTTAACATGAGTTCATCGTGAGTAGGAGAGATGACTCCATGTTTGGCAATCATGTAGAGGATGTTTTGTAAATAAAGTTTTGCTAAAAAGTGTTCATTTGTCCTATGTATGCAGACTTTTGAGACATGCTGTACATTTTCCTTTGTTAACTTACAGCAGGTTTTAATCAGATTATTATTAGTATTAGATTATGTAGAGCAGCTACCATACAAGTGCCTGTGAATGAGCTGTTACTACAGAAACAATGAAGTATTAGAACAAGTGCATTAATATAAACCTGTGATACATACATATATATATATATGTATGTATGTATGTGTGTGTATATATATATACAGTACTGTGCATAAGGCACATGCAAAGAAATGCTGTAAGATGCCTTCAAAAATAATAAAATTAAGTGTTTCTACATTTAAAGAAATACTGTAAAGAGCAATAAACAGTAATAAATGATTTTTAATTTTTAATAAACTGTTTTTTGCTTTAAAAAATGACTTTGCTTTAAAAAAAAATTAGTAGTCTCAGGTACAGTGTGTGCAGTTTTATAAGGAAATGAGCTGTAAGTGTTACTGAGCATCTTGCAGAAGCAGCCACAGTTCTTCTGGTGACTTTGACTGTCGCACTTTCTTCTTATTTTTGCAGCGAAACCCAGCAGCCTTCATTATATGTTTTGTCTGAAAACTGTTGTCTTACATAATATGCTGCTTTCTTTACTGACAAACAAACATTTTTCTGTAACATTTAATTTTGTGCTGGAAAACTAACGTTTGGAAATCTAAAACCAAAATGGCTTTTAATGGTCTTAACAACAAATAATTGGTCAGGAAATTAGCAAGAATTAAACAAATACTATAGATCGCTCCCTGCTCTATCAGTCCTGGTTCCATTTATGAGCTTGTTATCAGGCCCTTGATGGGCTGCATCAGGTGTAGCAGATAACCAAATAATGACTAATCTTTTAAGAAAAAAAAATCCCAGAAGATATCGAACATTTTAATCATTATAATGATTTTACCTTTGCGTACAAGAAGACTACATAAGTGAATTTCCCTGTTTCTAGCTTTTCTCCAAACAGTTCACTGAAGCAAAATTAAACGAGCAAATGGTGGCAGAGGAGCTCTCAGGAGTGCGTTTGTTTCATAATTTTCTGACCAATGATTTGTTGTTAAGACCATTAAAAGCAAGTATTTTGCCATTTCGGGCCCTTTTTTTTTTTGCCTATATTCAAATTTAAATATACTTTTATATACTGTGTATGTATATATATATATAAAGTATGTAAAAGTATATTTACATTTGAATATTGATTTACATTCTCTCTTAGTCCAGACCCACGCAGTCTCATTAATGCCTAGTCCGTAAAACATTTTCGAATGTCACAATGCTGGAATTGCTCAGCTTCTTCTGTGATTTATTTTCCTCTTTGTGCTTGTGAATTTCAGGTATCCACAATTCAGTGCATTTTTTCTGTGGCACACAACTGGCTTTGATTCTTGCCATCTTGAACTCAGCAAGCCTGTTTGGATCCAGCGCAGTCTTGCATGATGCACTAAGCATGCTTCACCTGTTAAGAAAAAACAATCATATAAACTTGGATGCACACAAAAGAAAAGAAATACATTCAACTATTTTTGTGCAACCTGTGCACTGAGAGTTCCGGTTTCACAAATTCCAGGAAAGTGGCCTAATTGGACAAAGTAAATGTGAGGAAAGCAGACCCTCCTGCTGCCCTCATCCAAATGGTTCTGATTACAATTTGATGGTGGAGCAAATCTAGGAAACATTTGCATCTGGAAGTTGAGGCTACTGAATAGCAGATGTTTTCGAATGCTTAAGGGGTTTCACATAGTGATCAGAGGCAGAAGGAGAACGAAGCGGTTGTCCTTCTTCACCAGTTAGAGCATGACATGCCAATTCTATTGTAATAAAAGGTGACTATCTTTAGGATAGAATGAAACTCAGGCACTCAATATTTTTGTTCATATCAGCTAACATACCAGAAATTACTTGCTATGTCACCTATAGATGGAAGGGCAAAAATCTGATCTCATAAATGGCATAATAGGAATGATGTGGAGAAAACTATTACACACACACACACACACACACACACACTTAAAGGCAGACAGGCAGCTGCATTCATGATTTCTAGTGTTCCAAGTGTCTAATGCCCTACTGGTTTCATGCCATGTTTCCTCTGAATACCAAACACAGTAAATAGAAAAGTTGTTGGTTAACAACACTAGGGTTTTTGCAGTGTGATAATTAATGTGCTAAGGAACAGTGTTGTAGGCGTATGGCTTTCCCTGTTCTGTATCTCACTTGGTGATTATGTCAATAACATTTCAATTTGTGTTAGTTCAACACAGTAGCAAGGTTACATCATTTATCTGAATATAATACATAATATAGTATATAGTGTTGAAAAACTGCAAAGAACTAAGATAAAGTAAGATAAAGTGGATATTAATTTGTTATGCCCTGAAACAGCACATCATGTGAATAATATGTGATAAATAAAACCACATGCCCTACATGAATCACTTAAAAAAAAATCATGTGGAAATAATAATTTGAATAAAAAAAAAAATCACACAAATTGTGTAATCATTTGGAAATAAACAAATCATTTAAAAATAACATGAAAATCAATGAATCATGTGAAAAACACATCATGAAAATAAGTGAATTATGTGTAAAAAAAAAATCACGTTGAAATAAATGAATCGTAAAAATCATGTGAAAATAAAAGAATTGTGTAAAAAATTACATGTGAAAGAAGTGCTTTTTCTTTGTAAGGGTGCTGTCTATAAACATTTTGTCTTAGTCAACTCTGACCACATAAGGCAAAGCAGGCAGAATTTAACAGTGTAATGTTTTAGGATTTTCACAATGCTCTTCACAGAATGTCTAAAACCCTGCTATAAATTTACAGCTAAAAACAACAAAATAACGACTAAACGGTGAAAGAGCGCCTCCTAATCGCGGCATATACTAAATCTTCCAGTAATACAGCTCAGGTACTGCAGAGCGCCACCCACCATAGACACACAATAACTCTTCTTCCTTTAATAGCATGCCATTACATTTGTCCTAATGAAATGGCTATTTGTTATTTGTATTAATTTATGGATTAGTTTTGGATTGCTTTCTTTCAAATCATTAATACGAAACAATTGAGTTTCACAAAATTTTCATTAAATCCGTGTATGTATTTGAATAGCTGATTGAAATTTAACCTGTATATAAAATCTCAGTAATTGATTGGCATTTATACGATTTGAAACTGATCAATCGATATGAGTCTCCTTCTATGTCAGTTCATTTGGAAAATATCCTGTGAGAGCTCCTGAGTTTGTGTCTGTCTATATATATATATATATATATATATATATATACAAACTCAGGAGCTCTCACAGGATATTTTCCAAATGAACTGATTTTACTGTGACTGCATAAATCCAACATTTCCAATGCTACCCTTAACACTAATTGAACTTATTATAGTTGATTTAACTAGTTCAGTCATTTCCTTCTTTTTAATGGTTCAGTGATACAAATGGAACATGGACCTCGGCCAACCATTTTGCACTTTTTTTGCATATGCACAATATTTGCATGGTTTTTGTCCCTCTGGGGTTATTCAAAGCAGAACAACTTGTTTTTGCATGTATTTGTCTACACCCTTCTTAAATGATTTTATGCTAGAGGTCAGGGGTGCAGAGAAATTATACTTTATAAAAGTACAGATAATGTGTCAGAATCTCAATTAAAAGCACAAGTTTCCAGCCAAAAAATTTACTCAAGTCAAAGTAAAAGATGATAAAATTGCTACTTTTAAATGTAGTTAAGTATTAAAAAGCAAATGTTTTTAATGATAAAATTAAGTTAGTCATGTTTTCATGTGAAAAGTAACTTTTATTATTTATCTAAAACTGTTAAATGATTTTTGCTTTAAATCAACTATGAAATTTTGCCTGAAATGTTTTGAAACATTCAATCTATGTAAGTTTGCTTCTCATGACTAATGCTACGTACTTTGCTAAGGAATTAATCAGACTTAAAACATCCTGTAAATAATCAATATTTACCAGGAGCTAGAATGTGACTTACTGCCTAGCTTACATTAGCTACAGGAATCAACGCTAGTCTAACGTGGCATTAGCAAAAAACAGGCTTACTTGGTAAAATATAAGCCAGTTTATGTTAGCAAATTAGCAAAACTTACATCAACATGCTTTATCAAATTAGACAGAGTTCATGATTTCTAGGGAGGCAAAAGTAGGCGTCTCATTTTATACAAGTGTTTGTTTACTCCAGCATATTGAAATATTTTACTGAGGTAGGGCCAGGGACACTCATCCTCAAGTTCAACATTGCTGTCCAGTGGATTAACCATATTCAGATGCACATGGATAGATATAGAATTAACCACACTATGTAGCATGAGAAGGTCACAGAAGATGATGAGGAAGCATGATCCTTGATAGTTTTTTCTACATTGATGAACTTGATTGCATGCTAAACTGAACCTATTCGACTAATGTGTAGTGACCAGTCATTGGTAGAAGAGAGAAGAGACCATCAAGATTTGTAATGAGTACCTTGAAAGACTACACAAAAATGTAAGGAGTAAATTTATTAATTTCATTAATAAAAATTCATTAATACTCAAGTAAAGTTTAAGTTGCCAAAATAATACTTAAGTATAGTAACTAAGTACAATTACTCAAGTATTTTCCAGTGCTGCCAGAGGTTGTCCTGGGCTGATGCTCAGACATACTATATAAAGAAATAAGCGTATTTATCAACAATTGACATGAAAGAGGAAACAGACAGCTTTAAAAGCCAGGAAGTAGTATATCTTCTTTAAGATTCACACACTGGAGCGTTGACGACATTCTACTTAGCATTTGATCACTGTGTGAGTATAGAAGATGCTAAGTGGAAAAATATGGAGTGTATAAAATGTCGGCCATTGTTCTGCTTCATATGGGAAGCTTAGGTGATCAGGTCCAGGAGCTGAAGTGCTTAAGCACTACACCAGTCTGATAAGCACTACACCAGTCTGATGACCACAAAGACAAATCTGTTTGTGATCAACAGCATGACCATGAAAAGTCAGATGCTCAGTGTATGGATGTGTCTGCGCCCCTTGGACAGCTCATGGTTCTGGGTGAACAAGATGCCTGTGGGGGTCGTGACTTCCTGTATGCCCCATCAAACCTTACCAATGTGGAGCCTGAAAAGCTGGAGCTGATATCTGGGAAAACAGTGACTGTGAGGAGGAAATGAAGTTGAGTTACTATTATTCAAAAAGGTAAATAATGCAACTTCCAATAGCTCCATCAAATGTCAGTGATCAAAGCGATAAAGTGGTGTAATTTATGACAAATATATAATATAATATCAAGTCAAGTCAAGTGGCTTGACCTATGGCAACCATATACAGCTGGTACAGTACACAGAGAAACAAAACAACGTTCCTCCAGGACCATGGTGCTACATAAACAACGGCACCACTCTGGATCCGTAGCGGCCATGGTGTGCTATTGCCACACTGCCATTTTGGATATATATGTGTTCTTAAATAGATTATAATCATGTGTAACAAAAAATAATATGCCATTAAGTGAAGTTTTTAAAGGTGAAGAGGTTCACCTCAAACAAGACCAGGACAAGCTGGACATTTTAACTAGATTAATATTTATGCTGTAAAACCCACAAATTCTAAAATAATTGATTCACTGATATCACTGCCTATGCATGAAATCTTTTCTAGTTTTCTTTAACCCACGAAACATTCAAACAGGTTCAAACTCTTGAACATTTAGCTGTGTTAAGATGGAATCAGGAAAACAGCTATGACATGACCTGAAACAGAAAAGATTGGCTTATTCCTACAGCTGGAAATGAGGTTAGGAGTTTAGTATTAACAACATTGAAAAAACAATTTTTTAACACAGGAAAAATACACACAGATGCAGCCAAAGAGTGGAAACGAAATAACTGAAGAAAAAAGAGAGAAATTTGATAAAGAGAATCCTTAGAGGCAGACTGAAAGGCCATCATTTTGTTTCACTCAGCAAATATTTTCCCCTTTTTTTCTTAATTGTGATAAGGAAGGAGCATCAGTAAAACATAACTCGCCTTAAGTGTCATGTTGGTTTCACTATATGCGCTATTTTTGTCTATGCTGATATTTTTTTGGCTTAATTCAATGCATATTATTATAGCGTAGGAGTATCCAACCATTTTGGGCAAACTACCCTAAATGGGTATTTCTGTGACCCTCAGCATTTTGTTTTTTTCCCTGTTATTTACTGTCACCATATTCAATAAATATTTCACCATATTTTTGTGTCTGTGTTTTTTTTTTTTTTTTTATTTCTGTTGTTTCACTGAGTCAAAGTTACTTGAGGTTGTTGAGGAACTAGGAGAGGTAGATGGACAGAGAAATTTGTCAATTTTTATTGCTAAACTCCTATGCTGGTGTGTAAAATGGATAAAACAAAAGAGGAGATTTCTTTCATGACTCCATTTTAAATCAAGCAACCCTACATGGGGTCATGACCCCTTATTTGGGACAGTATACAACACTATCAATTAATAGATATGATGTATGATATGACCACAGTCTGTTACATTGTAAGAACTCTGTAAGAATTATTTTTGCTCTTTCATTTTGATGATAAACATTTACAGTGGTTTCAGTAACATAACAACAAATGCACATTATTATTACCTATTATTACCTTATTCTCAGCAAGCTTGCATAATAATATTTCTGCTCATGCTCTGATGAAGTTGGATCAACATGCTTGAAGAGATTGAAAAAAATTAATTTGGACTGTCACCTGTGCTGTATTTGGGCTGGGGGTGAATCTGGGTGTTACAGCCCATCCGGTAGGTTTACATTAGGTGACAACAATTTTCACACCCTGAACCAAAACACACAATGAAATAAAGTCTAGCTGGGTTTTTTTTAATGTAAAAACTAACTTGTCATCTTATTTACAAAAAAAAAAAAGACTTCTTAAAAAACTGAAAAAAAGATGGCCTACCAATTATTATTTACAATATATATGCAAAGCAGCTGCAACAAACCTTATTAATTTAATTGCTTTTCCTAAGCAAATCACCGTTGTATGATTTTAATAAAGCACCTGTGAGCTCTGGTTCCAGGAGCTTCATGGCTGTAAAACCTGACACAGATGCAAATTTCACCTCAGTCAAATCCAACCTTGTACCTAGGCTAGGTTTATAAATCACTGAATACTCTGAATACACTTAAGAGTCTTATATTTATTGTTTCATAATATCAGAATAAGAAATATATTCAATATATTCTTCCCTTGCTTGTTGCTTTCAAGATCTTTTTTTTACTTAAAATATCTTTTTTGTTGCAGTGTAGATGGTTATAGGTATGGTTATTTCTTCTAGTGAGCATGGCAGTGTCATGTTGGCCAGTTTATTTCACTCAAATTGAGATACTCAGTCAGCTAAAGTCATGTATTGTTTAGAGCATTTTAGAAATAAGAAGCAAACAAGAGCAGTGCTATTGTAGGGAAATGTGCCGTACCTCACTAAGGTAATTTGCCTAAAAGCAAATAGGCTGCGCCTCATGTCCCTGTATCAGCCGTTTCTCAGCCATTTGCGTAGCTGTAATGAATGTAATAGATCAGTAAGTGAGCATGCGTTAAAAAAACTGCCTACTATGGGGTTCTTTTTCCTCTCTGTGTAATGCCTGCTACTAAAATCACACAGCTGCTATAGCTGCATAGTAGAGATTAAAACGGCAGTCCTATTAGAAAATTGCGGTTCACGTCTTCTTGTGAATTAAATGTGACCAAGATGGGACTGAAAAAAAAGTCCTCCATTTTGTCAGAACTAAGTTAATTTGCAAATTTAGCAAATTGTCAGCATTAAGCTAGTTAAATCAAATATAGTTTCATAAACTATCCATGTTTCATGTGAATAGTTTTTTTTTTATTATTATTATTAAATTTGATAGGCAAATTGTGCAATTGTGATGGTTACTGTTTTGCCAACAGGGTAATGCTAAACACACACAAATTTCACATTTGCAACTGAGCTAGCAATTCGGCTTTATAGCTACAGACTAAACTTGCTAATCAGATCTTCAATTCAACAGAGTTAAGAGCTGAGTGAGACAAGAAAAGAAGAGCATTTACAAGCATTTTTTTGTAAACATTTTTATCTGTTAAGTGAATTGAGTCAGACTTGATAACTGGATGGAAGTGTGTCAATACTAGCCTACTTACAAACATGCTGTCTAGCTAGCTATTTATAATCAACAGCTTATCTCCTTTGTTAGGTATGGCCATTTACAAATACAAATAGGCAATATCTAAAGCAAATTTGATCCATATTCTAGTTAGTCTCTTTCTCTCCAGTAATGCTATAGTCAAATTGTTTATACTACAAGAAAGATGATGAGCTAGTCATTTAACCCACTAGCACTATAGATTAAACTTGCTAATCAGATCCTCAGTTTACCCGAGTTTAGAGTTGAGTAAGATGTGGATAAGGATATAATTATAAGCTATTAGAAACAACTATAAGCTAAGAGACAACGAGTAAAGTGTAAAGGTTTTACTGTATCATCTTTCATTAAAAGACTCAGATATTTTGACCTTATAATGCATCCCACATGTTCACACATGATTATGTGAGTAATATGTGACCCCATGTGAAAAAATGTGAACTATGTTATGCCCTGAAATGTGCTATTGCATTCAGTGCTGTGACACATTTCCATTTTTTAAACAGTGCGATTATCATGTTTCCTGCAGCCTTGTTTAAACAGCGACTTGTCCTTCACGTTTCTCCAACATTTATTCCTATATTTACATATTCATATGAACTATATATAAAAGAGCTAGTTCTTTACTGTCATATTTGTATATGTACAATGAAGCATACACTTTGAAGCCTTTCTCCAGAAGGAGCTTTGCAAGCATGCTTACATTCTTACATTTAGTCATTGACATACACATATACTACATGCCAAAAAAGTGCATAAATTTTTAAAAACACATGCAAAATTCATGTGATTATTCATCATGCAAAGTTGTGAGTAAAACTTAAAAAGTAATGTCTGACCACTTGTTGTAGCAAGTTAAATTAACCATTTAGAACAGACATAGAAATGGAAAACTGTTTTTTTTAATCATATACATGATATCAGTGTTGACAACTACATACAGTATAACCACATAGAAATTGTTATTCGATGCACTGTTCCCACATTGTTGGCAGAACTCCTGCATCTCCTAAATCCCAATGTAACCCAATTTAATGCTCGCCCCCCCTCCACTTAGGCTGTACAGTACACCGTAATGTCAATAGTAGAAAACTTCTTCGAACAGTGTTAATTCCCTGCAGGCTGCTGAGTAGAACAGGAGAGACGGGTGTCGATACGAGGTCCTTTAAGGACACAGCAGGTTGTGTGAGGACACATGGAGAGACGCACAATGGAGCCGGTGTCTAGTGTGTCTGGGGACGGGGGTGTGGGAGCTGTATCAACATTAAATACAAAGCCCAGAAGAACAGAATGCACAGTATGTGCAGTGTATGTGTGTGTGTGTGTGTGTTTGTGGATATTAAAAGTAGCAGTATATAGAGGGGTTAGAGTTGCCTGATTAAAAGGTGTGTATACCCCACCCACTTTTATGTCATCTGTGACCTAGATAAACTTAATTTCGTGTGTGTGTGCTTGGGGGGTATAGGGGGAGTGGGGGTGAAACCGAACACATTTGGCAAGGTACATCGCTGACACAATAGAAATGCCACTCTGATTAACATGCTGCAATATCTCTTGAGAGGACCAGGAGAACATGGGGCATCAGGGGACACTTAGTGTCCATACACACACTTTATGCTGTGTGTGTGTGTGTGTGTGTGTGTGAGAGAGAGAGAGAGAGAGAGAGAGAGAGACACTTTTAGTTCTCAGTGTGTGTGGGTGAGAGAATCTGAGTGGCTTTTTCACTTCATTTGTGTATGTGAAAAGCAGGTCAGTCAACACTACATGTGCTGTCATCGTGTCTAGATGTGTCTAGTCTATACCACTGTGTGCATGCGTGTGTGTGTGTGTGTGTATTGAAAAGCAGGTCAGCCCATGTTGCTGTGATGCTGTATGTCCTTATACAGTTTTTCCAAAGGCATATTTTTTCCACATAAATTTAGTCTACACTAACTTGCCAGTTGTTGTTGCATGCCATCCAGCATGTATTCCTGCCTCACACCCAGCATTCCCGGGATAGGCTCTGGATCCACTATGACCCTGACCAGGATAAAGTGTTTCTTGAAGGTAAATGAAGGTAAATGATACAGTATCTACTGTCCACTTTATTAGGAACACCCATACGCCTGCACATTTATGCAGATATCCAGTCAGCCAATCATGTGGCAGCAGTGTAATGCATAAAATCATTCATATATCATGGGTACAGACTCACCGAAAGTGGACAGTTGAAGACTGGAAGAAGACCAAGTGATTTTTTTTTTTTTCTAATCTTCAACTGTCCAGTTTGGGTGAACGTGTGCCCACTGTAGCCTTAGATTCCTGTTCTTGGCTGACAGGAGTGGAACCCAATGTGGTCTTCTGCTGTTGCAGCCCATAAAACTCACGGTTCGATGTTTTGTGCATGCTGAGATGCTTTTCTGTTCACCATAGTTGTAAAGAGTGATTATATGAGTTACTATATCCTTCCTGGCAGCTCGAATCAGTCTGGCCAACCAATTCCTCTGACCTCTCTTATCAACAAGGAGTTTCCACCCAAAGAACTGTCGCTCACTCAGTGTTTTTTGTTTTTCGCACCATTCTGTGTAAACTCTAGAGACTGGTGTGTGTGAATATCCCAGGACATCAGCAGGAGATCAGCAGTTTCTGAAATACTCAAACCTGAAGTGCTCATCTGGCACCAACAACCATGCCATTCTGGTGTTTGATGTGAATATTAACCGAAGCTGTTGCCCTGTATCTGCATGATTTTATGCATTGTACTGCTGCCACATGATTGGCTAATCAGATAACTGCATGAATGTGGAGGTGTACAGGTGTTCCTAATAAAGTAGATGTATATATACTGTATATATTTGCATATACACTAGTTTGGCACATTAGTATGTCTTAGATAGCGTTACCTAAAATACTGGAACATCACTATATAGGTCAAAGATGTATGTTTGCTTCCAAATGATGTTTATTTTACAGAAAATAATTATGATGATGAAATATTACTTCATATATTATTCCAATATTATTACACTTCTAACATCACATCTCTAGAAAATAAAAATAAAACATCGCAATAAAAGTGCAGACTGTTTTAAGAAATTATATTTTTTGCTGCATTGGAAATACTTTTTCTGAAATCCCATTGTTCCAATACTCACAATTATACTGCTCTTTATACCGTGTGTGTGTGTGTGTGTGTGTGTGTGTGTGTGTGATGCAATAAGGCTGGGTTTAAAAAGCAGGTCAGACATTGCTGCTGTGACGTTATATGCCCTGTCTGTACTTAGCCTTTACACTGTTTAGTCTACATTGTGTGTATGTGTGTGTGTGTGTGTGTGTGTGTGTGTGTGTGTGTGGGCATGTTTTATGTCTTGGTGGGGACCCACAATGATAGGAATATGTGACGGTCTTGATCTTGTGGGGACATCAGGCAGGTCATCATCAGTAAAACTTTTTTTTTTTTTTGCAAACAAACAAACAAACAAATATACAAATAAAAATGAAAGCCAGCATGTGGTGTAGTGTTACATATACTGAGTGTGTGTGTGTGTGTGTGTGTCCAGTCTTGCAAAAGCAGGTCAGACACACTGTACACCATCACCATGTGTGTGTACACCTGTCTTTCCGTCCTTGCCCTGACCAGATCTGGATATTTTTGTTTCCTCTCTCTCTCTCTCTCTGTCTTTCTCTCTCGCTCTCTCTTTCTCTCTCTCTGCCCTCCTCTACCTCAAACTGTCCACACTCTCTCTGCTGAAACCATGTTTGGTTTATACATTCTTGGGTGAAAAGAGACAGAGCTGAGCATGACAGGCAGGGTGGAGCAAATTTCAGGGCCAGAAAAATGCAAACAGAACTGAAATAACTGACACACTGAAATAAAGAAACTAGCCAGATCCATCAGGGTTATATATATAGTGTGTTGTTTTATATATGTATATATAATATCACTCACTCACCATCCACTTTATTAGGAACACCTGTACCAGGAAGGCTGGTTTGAGTATTTCAGAAACTGCTGATCTGAAGTCATGCTCTTTAAAGTGTAGAAAGCTACAGTCACTGAACTACAGCTAATTATTTTGACACTTACTGACTTACAGTTTTTTGTCAAATACTTGGTTTTGTAATGCTGGAACAGTTTGTTAAGTCCACATCCATGCCACCATCTGCCAGTTATCGACCCCTGCCAAGGGCATGAAAACTTCTGCACTCAACTGTACCTTCAAAAGCTATAGCTAATAAATATTGAATACCAAAGCTGTGACAATTACAATTGTCAATTTACAATTTACAATTTAACAAAAAAACGATACATTGCACATGTTATTTTTTAAATTCGATTATTACTCAGTCCAAGAGAGTTTTCAAACTTTTACACTGTGCTGTAAACCTTCAGGTTCCTTTCTCCTGGTGTCTGTGATTTCGTGTGTGTGTGTGTGTGTGTGTGTGTGTGTACTATGATCAGAGAGTGTCTCGGGGCTCTACCTCTGAAAACACTGCAACTGTCTTCCAAAGGTCTCAGCAGACCTGCTCCACTAACACACACACACACACACACACACACACACACAAAGCGTCTGGAGAGCACAAAAGGCCACATTGACACAGTGTGCAGTGTGCTACTTTCTTTATTCAGTGTGAAGTCACACTCGGCGAGTCTGGGCCAAGGGCTTTTGTCTTTCAGAGCTTCCCACCTGAACAAGGCCAGACCGTCTCAGCATCTTATCACACACTCACTCACACACACACACACAGACACACACTTACGTTTCACTTTCTCTGAGCTCTGAGTTATATTCCGTGAGCTCTGATTTTCTCTATTAGTAGACAACAGAGTAACAAACAGACTCCCCAAAATGAATGTGCCCAGGTGACGGCTGCTGAACCTGCATTGCGATATTTACACCTGTTCATCTGGGGGTTATCGAGTTTATATTAGTTCTGATTATTATTATTATTATTATTATTATTATTATTATTATTATCATTTCCAGTTTTCATTTGTAATTTAGCTTCTTTTATTATCTGTTTTTTGTTAGTTTCAACAAATGCGTCACTTAAACAAAACCCAATATGCGCCAATATTTCAGACATAAACTCAGTAGTGGCAACTGTTGCTTTTTTTAAATAGGGGAAACACAGGTGTCTGTTATTGAATGGTATATTTGTACGTGTTCTGTTTTATCTGTTTCATCTGACCTCCTGTTTTATTCTCAGTCTCTCCTCATACGTAAGAGCATCTAAAAACATTTCCAAAAACAGGTCACTAAAATTAGCAGTGTCTGACATGTTGCACTAAAAAGCAGTTAAGCTACTGACTAGCTAGCTAAATTTCACAGAAGAAGGTAGTGACAGTTATCTAGTTATCTAGCTAGTTAGCTAGCTAGACCTATGAACCAAGAATTAAAGTTTTGAAACAAATGAAAATAATCAAACATAACTTTATACTTACAGTTTACTACAATATTTAGCAATTAGTTGGGTAAAACTGCCATGGATTTGGTTCCTTGATCACCTGTTGCAGCTCTGAGTACTCTGTCTGGTTGGTGCTGATTTTTTTTTTATGTCATTACCATTTCAACAACTGGCAGTTGGTTATGATGTTCTGCCCCTATGAGAGATCTCCCAATCATCATATGTGGAAGCCGTGCATCTGGGTGGAACAAGTGAAGAATACACTGTCCAGTAAATTTTGAGGTCATTTTTTTCTACGCGAAACCCACGTGTGACATGCTACCATGCACCCCCAGGCATCCGGGCGGGCCTCAAAATTACATAATAAAAGCCTGTTTTCCAATGAACATTAATCTTTGCTCCCATTAAACAACAGCGTATTCGAATTTGCCATGAGTTTCCATAAGAAGCCGTGCATCCATGCAGTTCTATCAGAGCCACTATAGGCTTCAGAGGAGATTTTCACCTGGGCTGTGCTGTTCACAGAAAACAGTTTAAATTTGCATTATATACGTATATACTGTATACACACACACACACACACACACACATGTATATATATATATATATATATACATATATATATATATATATATATATATATATATATATATATATATATATATATCACAATATATATACAGTCAGGTCTGGAAGTATTTGGACAATGACAGAGTTTTTGTGATTTTGCCTTTACACACCACCACAATGGATTTGAAATAAAACAATCAAGATGATCAAAGTGTAGACTTTCAGCTTTATTTTAAGAGGTTCCACAAAAATATGGCATTTACCATTTAGGAATAACAGCCATTTTCAACAAAGCACCTCCATTTTCAGGGGCTCAAAGGTATTTGGACAAAGTGACATAACTGTAAGTATAACCATAATTGTAATACTTGGATGAATCCTTTACAGTCAATGACTGCCTGAAGTTTGGAGCCCATGTTCTCAAAACTCAAATTCTGAGTTTCCTCCCTGGAGATGCTTTGCCAGGCCTTCACTGCAGCCACCTTCAGTTGCTGCTTGTTTGTGGGTCTTTCTGCCTTCAGTCATGTCTTCAGTAAGTGAAAAGCATGCTCTAGTGGGTTGAGATCAGGCGACTGACTTGGCCATTGAAGAATATTCCATTTCTTTGCCTTCAAAAAGTCTTGAGTTGCTTTCGCAGTATGTTTAGGGTCATTATCCACCTGCACTGTGAAGTGGTGTCCTATCAGTTTTGTAGAATTTGGCTGAATGTGAGCAGAGAGTAAAGCCCTATACACCTCAGAATTCATCTTGCTACTTCTGTCAGCAGTCACATCATCAGTAAACACCAGTGAGCCCGTTCCATTGGCAGCCATACATGCCCATGCCATAACACTGCCTCCACCATGTTTGACACATGATGTGGTATACTTTGGATCATGAGCTGTTCCTTTCTTTCACTTCCCATCACTCTGGTACAAGTTAATCTTGGTTTCATCGGTTCAAAGAATCTTATTCCAGAACGTGGGAGGCTTTTTTAGATGTTTTCTGGCAAAGTCTAATCTGGCTTTCCTGTTCTTGAATGTTACCAGTGGTTTGCACCTTGTTGTAAACCTTCTGTATTTACATTCATGAAGGCGTCTCTTGATTGTTGATTTTGACAATGATACGCCTACCTTCTCCAGAGTATTCTTGACTTCTGTTGATGTTGTGAAGGGGTTTTTCTCCACCAAGGAAAGGATTCTGCGATCATCCACTTTAGCTGTCTTCCGTGGTCTTTCAGGCCTTTTGATGTTGTTGAGCTCACCAGTGCTTTCCTTCTTTTTAAGAATGTACCCAACTGTTGATTTGGCCACACCTAAGGTTTTTGCTATCTCTCTTATAGATTTATGTTGTTTTTTCAGCCTAATAATGGCCTCCTTCACTTGCATTGAGATCTCCTTGGACTTCGTATTAGTAGCACCAGTCGAACAGCTGCCAAATGCCAACTCAATACCTGATATCAACTCCAGACCTTTTATCTGCTTCATCTGTCTTGAAGTAATAAGGGAATGGACCACACCTGGTCAATTAAATTCTTGTCAGTCAATTGTCCAAATACCTTTGAGCCCCTGAAAATGGAAGTACTTGGTAAATGGTTCTAATTCCTAAATGGTAAATGCCATATTTTTATAATAAAGCTGAAAGTCTACACTTCAATCACATCTTGATTGTTTTATTTCAAATCCATTGTGGTGGTGTATAAAGGCAAACTCACAAAAACTCTGTCATTGTTCAAATACTTCCAGACCTGACTGTACATGATATATATCACGTCACCAATCAGGCATAACATTAAAACCACTGAGAGGTGAAGTGAATAACATCGATTAATTAGTTACAATGGCAGCTGTCAAGGGGTGGGATATATTAGGCAGCAAGTGAACAGTAAGGATCTGGGCGACTTTGATAATGACTAGATGACTGTGTCAGAGCATCTCCAAAATGACAGGTCTTGTGGGGTGTTCCTGGTATGCAGTGGTTAGTATTTACCAAATATGGTCCAAGAACGGACAACCAGTGAACCAGCGACAGGGTCATGGGCACCCGAGGCTCACTCATGCATGTGGGGAGCGAAGGCTAGCCCATCTGGTCCAATCATACAGAAGAGCTACTGTAGCACAAATTGCTGAATAAGTGTCAGAACACACAATACATCTCAGCTTGCTGTGTATGGGGCTGCGTAGCTGCAGACCAGTCAGCCTTCTCATGCTGACCACTGTCCAACAGTGAAAGCGCCTACAATGGGACGTGAGCATCAGAACTGGACCATGGAGCAATTTAAGAAGGTGGCCTGGTCTGACGAATCACATTTTCTTTTACATCATGTATATGGCTGGGTGCGTGTGCGTCATTTACCTAGGGAAGAGATGGCACCAGGATGCGCTATGGGAAGAAGGCAAGTTGGCGGAGGCAGTGTAATGCTCTGGGCAATGTTCTACTTTGACACGTACCACGTACCTAAACATTGTTGCAGACTAAGTACACCCCTTCATGGCAGTAGTATTCTCTAATGGCAGTGGCGTTTTTCAGCAGAATAATGTGCCCTGCCACACTGCATAAAATGTTGAGGAATGGTTTGAGGAACATGACAAAGTGTTCAAGGTGTTGACTTGGCGTCTGAATTCCCCAGATCTCAATCCAATTCAGCATCTGTGGGACGTGCTGAAAAAACAAGTCCGATCCATGGAGGCCCCACCTTGCAACTTACAGGACTTAAAAGATCTGCTGCTGACGTCTTGGTGCCAGATACCACAGCACACCTTCAGAGGTCTCGTGGAGTCCATGCCTCGACGGGTTATAGTTGTTTTGGTGGCACAAGGAGACCTACAGAATATTAGGCAGGTGGTTTTAATGTTATGGCTGATTGGTGTATATATACAGCTACAGTATAACATGATAATATTGTAGCCCATGATGAAAAGGTTAGGCAGTTACAAAGATGTAATAGAGGGGCCTTTCATGTGTGTGTGTATTGAGGAGAACTGTTAAGCTAATAATGTGCCTACAGCTCTGTGTGGAATAGCAAAAGTGCTGCAGAGTTCACAGTACTCTCTCCTTTCTGAGGAAATCGATTGTGTCGAAGATAAAATGTCACACCTGAGAGCAAGATTCGGTTTCCTTTTTCAGCCTGCGTGTGCACTTTTGCAGCTTCACTGTCTGGGTCCAAGAAGTTCTTCATCTTGATTGGAGATACTCTGTTATGGGCGATGTTAAGATTGGAGATCATTTACATTCAGTCTAGAAAAAGACAGAGAGAGAGAGAGAGAGAGAGAGAGAGAGAGAGAGAGAGAGAGACTGCAGGAGTTGGCATGGAGAAGAAGTGAAAACGGATAGTGTGAGGAGTGAGAGACAAGGACTTAACACACCTTCAGTCTGCAGTATGGTGCTGAAGGAGGAGGAAATCAGAGGAGGTAGGAGACAAGAGAAGGGGGAGTGGTAATAAAACTAAAGGAGGGACTGATGTACGCAGAGAGTGAGGGAGGGATCGGACGTCCCCTGAGTGACCCAGTGAACAGCAGACAGGCAAACAGGCCAAGTCTTCCTCTCAGCACGCACACACACACACTCACACACACACACACACACACAAAATGCCTGGCGTCAATAGTGGCTGCGTCTATGTTGGAATAATGCAGTTTCTCCTCCAAGTAACATGCCGCCATGTTCTCCAGCACTCTACTCAGAACTGATCAGAGTCCTGCTTTCAAAACACACTGTAATTTAAACGCAGTCATGTTCCTGTAGATAGAAACCTAATCTGTGGCACGAAGGTCTATGCACACACACATGCACACACATCAGTGTAATGGTAACAGTGACATTTTAGATCTTATTATACATTAATAGGACACATTTGAAATAAAGCCCTGATCAGAGGCAATATTTTTTTGGATCAGCAAATCCTTCTCATCAGCAAATAATCAGAGCATGTGCCCACCGTGACCACTTGTGCATTTATACTAGCAAGTGATAAAGCATTCATATTCTGTGTAGGTGCGCATCAAGGAGTCTGTGGCCAAATGCCATTTGAATTGATTTTTATCATTCACTCATCTTTAGTATCCGCTTTATCCTGGTCCTAGGAGCACTTTGCACAAAGCCATCTCATCACACACGCTTAGTGGCAATTTAGTATAGCCAATCCGCACACCGCTATGTTTGGGAGTAGACCTGGGGGAACACGGAGGAAGCCCACACGGACACACAGAGAGTATGTGCAGGAACTCCGCGCAGACAGTAACCCGAACTGGGCGGAACTTGGGGCTGTGATACAGCAACACTACCCGCTGCACCACACAATAGATTTTCATTTCATGCAAATTACATATGACAGTGTAAAGAGACAAATTCAAATGATTGGCACAGGTAAATTTCCTGCTACTCTAATGATGTCAGTCCCCACCTGCATTCTCATTCAAAAGTGTTTGGGGCACAGGCCACACCCACAAGCAACAATCAAAGCAGTCAGGACATGGCCCTAAAAGACATTAACGACGTCCGAGTGTGAACACAAAATAAATCAATAGTTCACAGACCTGATTTACCCATTCTGTATGCAGTTACAGATGTCCAACATGTTTAAAATCATTGGCAATAGATCACAGGTAACAAGAACTGTCCTGATTAATAATCAATGAGAATGTTAGATAAAACTCACAGAGGATGAAGCAGGAATATCATTTATTGGTTTGTACAATATGAGACATGACTAGATAATGTCAATATTAGTAGCCAAATGTAAACTGTGAACTCAGTGTATGGTTTATTAACAACAATCTAATAATTGTCAGAGAAAACTTAGACAACATTAAACTAATAACGGATAATCCATAATCAGGAAAACCGGAAACACCAGACATGAAACAAGAACAAGGCTCAGACTTAATGACAAGGATGCACAACACTTTGCCAAGAAACAAAGATGCAAGATGGTATAAATATACAAACTATTCAGGAACTAAACACAAGGCAGGTGAACACAATCAATACACAATAGGGAGATAAACCAATGACAAGATAGGGGGTGGAGACAAGACAAAATGCTTATGGCTGTATAAACAAAACATGACAGGAACTAAATACGAAACACAGAAGCAGTGCTATTCACAATGTGTAATGAGGGACAATTCGTGACACCAATATTCTGAAATAACAGCCTCCAAATGCCATAAATTGGAACGCAACTACTTTATTAAAAACATGGCCACCTGAGATTCTCTCATTGGCTGGACAAATTTTAGATCAAGGAAACTTGCAATTTAAAAGATGGCTGTAAATTTAATAGAAAAAATTATTTGTTTAATAGCAGAATGCTCAGATTGAAGATTGGTATTGAGATATTCAAATTTATACAACTCTCGAATTATTCTTCTCTCAAATATTTTGACATAAATTATACCCCATATCCATTATGCTTCAGGACAGGTCTATAAAGCCCAGTAAAGAACAGATCATGAATTACTAATTAAAATTAATTGTCCTCATTAATTTTGCAGTCTGAAGGCACTTTTGGCTGAGTGAAGTGACCGGCTCTTAGTTAAGTGACCGAAAGATGCTGTGTGAGTTTCATGATTGACAGAGAGCCAATGATGTGTATGTGTGTGCTAAATAAATGAATAAATTGAAACATATCACTATTTGCTTTTCTAATTCAAAATGAATAAAAAGCTGCTGGACATCTAATCTTCCTCATAAACATTTCAGAAAGTGTGATAGGAATCTGTTAAGAGATACACTTCAAAGATAACACTGAGACTGTTATTGTTATTTTTGGCCTTACTGTCCCAGCTAAAATGAAAGAACTAATAAAAACACCACACCCATAATCATTTTGCGACAATATAATATATTATATCACTCTTCATCTTTTCAGGCCAGTCGTGACTAATAACCGAGAACACAGAGTACTCAAGAACATTCCTATTTATTCAAGCATGGTACGTTAATTTGATTTAATGACTTTGCATATTAACTCAGTATTCTCACTCTCTTTCTGTCTCTCTCTCTCACACACACAAACAGACACACATACTCCTGCATGCACCATTGTCTCAAAATTTATGCAATAATATAAATGTGTGATTTCATTTTATGTCCAATGCTCCATTGTGTTAAAAAGCCATATACTACCATATGTCTTCATAAAGTGATAACTGCGATCACACACCCTGCTCTCTTTCTCTCTCTCGCTCTCTCTCTCTCACACACACGCAAACACGCACACACACATACACACCGTATTTGGGATTTAAAGGAATTTCCACTGGAGAGTCATCACTGCTGGTGTGATTTATGCCAGGACTGAGCTCAGTCTAAAACGAGCACCAGGAAAGTGTTCATTTCACTCAGGAGAATTTGTACAGAAGATACAGAGTGTCCTCTCTCTCTCTCTCTCTCTCTCTCTCTCTCTCTCTCTCTCTGTAGATTTTACTCTCTTGTGTAAAATTCAGGAGTCATTATAGTTCTTATTAAAATAAAACAGACTGAGCATATTAGCTCTAGTTTACATATGGTCTTTATGCTTCTAATATAATAATAACTACACTCTTAGAAAAACAGTTTCATCTAATGCCCTAAAGAGTTATTTGGTTTGTCTCTTTATGGGAATCCTTAGAGATTTTATGTAGAACTCTATAACAGAGGGTTTCCCTTTCAGAAAGGGTTCCTCTTTAGAAAGGTAGAACTGTAACTATACAAAGAACCCTTAAAGAATATTTTTAAACTGAGAATGTACTGCTATTACACTGTTACAATAAAGAGTTCTTCAAGGGTTCATTAAGGATTCATTGGATAAGGGTTCACTGGGGCTGATTTCTTTCTAGCCCAGACTGTAGATTCATGCAGCCTATCAGTGACTGTTGTGTCAGGTGATTTACGCAATGTGAAACAGATTTGATGTCCATTTGGGATGACATTTTTCATCCAGCATCACTGACACATCCGTAAAACATCAGCAGCAGTTACTGAGACGCTGCATGTGAAATACAGTCTTGGGTGCAATGAGCGTGAACAAGGTGGATTATTTACTCCATCATCCTCCAACCCCCCCACCCCCAAAATGCATATGGAGGACAAAATACAAGTAGATAGACTTAGCACCATTGCCCAATCAAAACAGAAATGATACAAAATGACGTATGTTTAGTGTTTTTTGGTTTGAATGAAAGAGTTACAAACTTTCTATTTACCCATGTTTGGTATTCGGAGGAAAGATGGCATGAACCCAGTACAGCATTACAAAAATGAAACACTTAAAAAGCATAGAAATGATGAATGCATCTTCCTAGATGCCCTTAAGCTCCTTAATATGAAACTTTTAAGAATTTCCCAGAAGGATAGATGAAGAACCTTTAAGTGTTAAGACTATTGAACTACTACTAATAAGAAGAAGAAAAAGAGGATTTATTTATAGACTCTTACCAAAAAACAAGAACCTTTAAAGGTTCTTCAAGCATTCTTTGGATAGTTAAGGTGTCCAAACCAGCTACTGTAGGGTAAATAGAACCTTTAAGGGTTTCCCCAGATGGACAACCGAAAAACCTTTAAGAGTTCTAGATTATGTGTGCATGCACAAATTATTCTTTGTGAGTGTGTGTGTATGTGTGTGTGTGTTGCTCAGTAACTATGCATCCAGTTTAAGGAACACATCATGACTGCAGCACCTGTGCAGTTCAAATTTGAAATGTATAGTTATATAAAAGAAAAGTTAGAAACTAATCAGACCATTTATAAGGCACTGGGAGTGTGAAATAAATTTGATATATTAATAAATAAATGCAACCCTGCTTTTCCTGTTGCTGAGCCACTTTAAGATAAACTTTAGGACAATGTCTCCTCCTAGTGGTCCAAACAATATATAGACCCTCATAATACACATTTCATATCTACAAGTCACTGAGATTCTGATTCTGATCTTATTTCGAAGTCGAAACATAGATAAAGTATGTAGCAAAATTAATTAGAGGATGATACAGACAATTACTGGATGATACAGACAAACTGCTTCTTATAATGTCACAATGAAACTATATTAAGGATAGGCATTTGGTAAAATAACAAACAAACAAACAAACAAATAAATAAGCCATGGTTTCAAATTCACTTTCATCCTTCCTTCATTGTTTACTTGCACTAAATCTGCTTCAGCATTTTGGTGCATTTTGGTATATAGAGTGCTTACTGAAATGTACAGTGCTTATTTAATTCAACATTTTGTTGTAGGTGTGATCCTACAGCAGAGATGCAAGATACCTGTCTAAAAAAGGGAAGATCCACCCTGAACTTACATATCAATCTTTATAATTACTATGTGATCTTCAGTGATGCCCAAGATTTATTTAGTGATGAAATTTGGAGTTGAATTTTTTTAATATAACTACATTACCCACAAGGCCGTTTGACTGCCCTCTGATAGTGGCATCGGTAGGAATGATGCAGCAGCACTTGCTCGTCATCTTCTAGATCAATGACGTCATAACAGGGATTCAATCTCTGATGTCTCTGATGCCCTATAGTGGCAGTACCATTTTTAACCCCACCTATTCCCATGTTAGTGAAAATCAAACCCAAACCTACATTTTAAGTTACATCTCCACAAATTATTTTTGGAAATAGTGTTGTCATTTTTACAAGTTACTTACCAAGGATAGTATGTGTGTGGTGTGAAAATATAAACTTTATTGATCCTGAAGAAAATTCATTTTATAGAAGGTCTACAGGAAGTGTTGTTCATTTGTGTGTGGTATTAAATATTGGGTAGTGATAGACAGACAAAGCCTTCTAAGTCCTGTAAAATATTTGGGGCAAAGCAGTGCAACATTGTGCATGCATGGCACAGTGACATCTAGTGGTCAGACGTGTCAGTTGTGAGAACAAGGCAGTATGACAGAAACTAACTGGATTTCTCAGTGCACATTTGTAGTGCCTTGCTTATTTAACAATTATTTAAATAGATTTTAAGTAATATAATGAAAAGTAATATTGTTTTGTTAATCAGAAGGTGGAACAAGATTTCATGAAACAATTTCAGTTTTTGCCACAGTTAGGCAAAGAGCAATCACTGGTCAAAATATTGCAGACTGATTGGAAATGGCAATGAGCTCAACTCCAAAGGGGGATAAATGAACACATTTATGTGAGGTTGCTTATGTATTATTGGTCACTTAACTGATGGTTTGTATCACTTGACATTTTGTCTAAGAGTAGCGTGCTCTGTTACCCAAAATGAGTTTGACACCCCTGGTGCACTGCAGAAGTCATTTGGTTTGCTACACAGTCACATGACTAAAAGTCAACGTTTTCTGGTGGTTAAAGTAAAAGAAAAAGAAAAAAAAATGCAACAAGGCAATAAAGAAAATCTTTAGAACTTCATGCACTGCTTTAGCCTTGATTTTAAAGGCACAAATGGCTAATTTAATGTTCTATATCAATTAGCCATTATAGCCAGTGAGGAATAAAAGAGTCTTTGAGGAAAAATATTATCAAATATAACTTAAATGAAGTGAGTGCCACAACAGCGAAACTAGCAGCCTAAAATGTAGTTGCATTCTAATTTTTTTTTTATGAGCTAAGGTACATTTTTTGTTTGACTACAACGTAAATGAAAACATATCAAAATATACACTTCTGGCATACCTGCTGTTGTTACCTTCTTAACTGTAGCTTTTATTTTGAAAATAACATAACTAGACAGACCTGATAAACACTAAACTGTGAGAATGTGCTAATCTTATTACAAGCTTTATGGCCTTATTATAACTTACTATATGTGTAAATGTTTGTGTAAGCCAAACTGAGCTAAAATTTTCTGCTGGGTTTCAAAAGTATCAGAAAGGCTGTCTTTCTTCGTACTCACATGCACTCACGTATCATTTGTATGTAGTGACACGCACAAAACTCCATAAAAAGTCAACAGGTCGGAGTACAAAATCAGGGTAAAGGCTGGAAGGGAAGTTAAGAAGTGGAAGTTATTTTGACTCACATCTATGCCAATAAATATATTTAATATATTTAATCATATATAATATTAATAATAAGTATGCTAAATAAGAGCGCTAAATACTCCATCAGCTGAGGGATTTATTTATGATTTATGTGCAGACAGCCCATCCTCCATTTATAAGGTACCATTTCTTTTATCAAAACTGAATGATTAGTTTTATTTGTCTTAACTCATGGGTTTGTATTGGCTCACTTTCTTATTTTTTTATATTCTTTAATTGATGGTAATACTATAAATGACTGGTTTTCACAAAATGTTCTCGATGGTACTCTTAGCCCCTGACATAGTGAACTAGCATGAGGATGTGTTTTTGATAGAGACTCCAAAGCACTTCTGTAAGTCGGTCTGGATAAGGACGTCTGCTAAATGCTGTAAATGTAATAAAAATAAGCAATTTAAACTCAACAGTATATTCCGTATATACAAATGCTGTAATCCATGCAAATTATGTGATTTGACATTAGTTGGTCTTCTTATGCGTAAATTTACATGAGTAGAATACAAACGTTTTTTCAGAATTTATGGGATTTTCATGAATACTGAATTTCTTGTGTAACTGCTCGTACGAAAAATTTATTTATAAATCCATTCATATCCAGCTTGATAAATGAGGCCCATTGTTTGTTAAATGAGAAATGAGGTTAAAAACCTCATTGTTCATGGTCATGACAGACTTGATTCCTTTGAACAAATCCTTAACTCTTTAGGCTTTTATCAGAAGTAGATGTGGTAAGACTAAATTTCCAAAAGCTTACAATAGAGATAATAGAGAAATTACAGAAGTTCTGTCTCTCACTTGTGATGGTGAATGTGTCCATAAAGTTATTATATTGCTGCCATCCATTCTTAAGTGATGAACCCTACACATAGTGCATTGAATTGGGGACATGTCTACAGCAGCCATTTGTAGAGTCACTCCAATCTGAAGAGATGAAAACACGCAAAACAGTAATCATTTTAAGGGAACAACCAATGCAATGCTTTGCTCTGGAGATTCTTTGTGCTGAATGAAAAAATTGGCTGTCTTAATTGCAGATCAAGTTCAAATAAGAATCAAGGCCTTGTCAAAGTAAAGGGGCTTGCATAATTCAGTGAACCTCAGGGCTTAATGCTCCCAGTAGGGCCAACCATGACAAACAGATTTGAGGGGAGAGGTCAGACAAAGAGCTCCATGAAAATTGCAAAAACTAAAGACTAAGTGTACCCTGCCCAAATTAGGGTTCCAGGGACCCATCCCTGGAGCCAGGTCTGGGGGTTGTATCCACAGTTTAGCATCTGGTAATGCCCAAAATGTCAACTTGGAGCCATCCGGTGGGCTCAGCATCTGTAAAATGAAGGGTGTGGTTCAGGTGCCGTACATCTCGGGCAGCAGCCATGTGATAAAGTGTCTAGAACCTTGCAATGAAAACTGGCATTCCAGTAATATTAAACTGTAACTAAAATTCATAAAACAGCTGAAAGTGTTGCAACAAATAAGCATGCAGGTTCCATGTTTTTTTTTATCATTATGTTTGTTTGCCTCTACAAATTTACTAAGTCAGACTAAGTGACAAGCAGCTCTAAAATGAAACTGGAGGCAGTATGGGGAGCTTTTTGTTGTTTAGTCCCTTTGTTCATTATTAAGTTGCACTACTTGTTCATGTTTACACCCCCCCCCCCCCCCCCGCCCCCCCAGCCCAATGAACCACTATGTTTTATTGTACATACTCCTAGACTAATTGGGGTTGTAACACTGACTCTGACAACACTTTAAGACAATCCAAGGCTCAAATTTTTATTGCTTTATTTTTTAAAGCACTGGCATCATGTTTTGCTGCATTGTGAATCACTTTATTAACTTTCCTCTTGGATTAATTAATTTCTTAATCTGGAAGGTTTATTTCAGCCTGTTATGCAAATTATGACCAAATACAGAAATAAGAAGTAAAAGCGAACCTCTCCACACAGTTATATAAAGAGATAGATATGCCCAGTGAAACACACACACACACACACACACAAACTTAATGTGCAATGGCATGAAACTCTGATTTGCATGAGTCCCAGAATAGATCAACGCTTTCAGCAGATGTTCATGGTTCTTAAATTCACTCAAGCAAACACACAGCGCTGTACTCGAACTGCTGTTAACGTTCCCAATCAGAAGCCATGGATGAACAAGGAAATCTGCCTCCTACTGAAGGCACAAGATGCTGCTTTCAGGTCTGGTGAGCAGGCAGCCTACAGCTCAACCAGGGCAATCCTGAGAAGGGGAATCATGAAAGCCAAATACGAGTATAAAATGCAGATAGAGGACAACTTCAACAACTCTGATCCTCCATGCATGTGGCAGGGCATACAAACACTCAATGACAACAAACAAACAGTGTCAACACTACCGCCTCAATCAGTAATGCCTCCCTCCCTGAAGATCTCAAAACCTTCTATGCTCACTTTGATCAGGGAAACACAGAACACAGAGGCATCAAGCCGAGGTTCCATCCAATGACCTGCTGCTTACACTCCACCAGTTATGTGTGCTCCACCATGAGCAGAGTGAAGGTACACAAGGCTGCTGGCCCTGATAGGATTCCAGGCTGTTTGCTCAAGGCTTGTGCAGAACAACTGGCTGAGGTCTTCATGGACATTTTCAACCTGTCCCTAGCCCAAGCAGTGGTTAACGCCCAGGTACCCCCATGCTTCAAGACAGCAACCATTATGCCAGTGCCAAAAAATGCCAATGTCATGACCCTCAACGACTTCCATATGGTTGCCTCACAACCATCATCACCAAGTGTTTGGAGAGGTTAATCCTTTGTCACTTGTCATGCTGCCTGCCCCGTATCAGTTCACCTACCTCCTCAACAGGTCAACAGAGGACGTCATCACCATGGCACTCCACTCTGCCCTGACCCACGTGGACAATAGCAACTCCTACGTTAGGAGGAATTGAGCTCAGCTGAATTAAGCAGCTGAATATCGAATTCAGCTTAGCCTTTAACACCTTTAACCCTTCCAAGCTGATCTCCAAGCTTACCAACCTTGGCATCAGCACCTCCCTCTGTAATTGGAGCCTGGACTTCCTCACCAACAGACCGCAGTCTGTTAGAATGGACAACCACATATCCTCCACCCTTGTACTGAACACTGGCATCCCACAGGGCTGTGTGCCTAGCCCTGTCCCTGAGGAAAGCTCACGTATCTATTTAAGATACTAGTGAGCTTCTATTGCTGTACCATGAAGAGTATACTGATGAAATGCATTTCAGTTTGGTATGGCAGCTGCTTAGTCTCCAACCAGAAGGCCCTCCAGCGGGTGGTGAACACATCACTGGTCCCCAGCTACCGTCTGTCACAGACATCTATCGCAGACATTGTCTATGGAGGGTGAAAGGCATCGTGAAGGACATCTCTCACCCCAGTCATAGACTGCTCATTCTTCTCCTATCTGGGAAGCACTAAAGGAGCCTCCTCTGCCATACCAGCAGGCTAGGGAACAGATTCTTCTCCTCGGCAATCAACATACTGGACTCTTCACAATGCCCCTAATCCCCCATCCTCTAACTCCCCACAATGCGGTTGCACTTGGATTAATGTTCACCACTGCACAGTTTACACACAAACACACACATCCCTACTTCTGCACATGGACTAACCTTAACAGTGTGCACAGTACTACCTCCATTAACATGTAACGTTATGGGTGTAACCCTGTTGTATGAGCACTGGATAACTACCAGGATCCACCGTCACTCATAATCTAGGTCAAACTTGGTGAGAAGGTTCCAGTGGGACAGGTAGCCATTACTGATGGCTATACCAATGATTATATAGTGGGTCACCATATAATTTAGTGTCAAAGGTTCTTGCCATGTGCAAGCAGAGGCACAAGAAGCTATCCCTGGTTGTTATCTGCTGTTCATAGAACAGGGTTACATCCATACCCTTGTTAGCTAGACAAAAAATCTAAACTAGGATTAGCTGCCTTTAGCGAATATGATGCTATGTTTCAAATTCGTATATAATAAAGTGACATTTTTAATTTGTATAATTAACCATATCTGATTGCTTAGCAGTGTGCGTGGCAGTGTTAACATCTTTTCTAGCATTTAATTTATTCAGCTAATTATTGCTAGTGTTTGTTAATCTGGTTAATATGCCAACTTTAATGCAGGGATTGTATTCACATAGAATATTATTACTATCATTCTTTTAAGGGGCACTAAAAGTTTCTTCATTACTCTTATATGCAAAACTGCTGAGGAAGGACATGTTTAACTCCCCAACTACAGATGATGGTGTACTCATTCAGGAATGAATATTGGAGCTGCTTGGCTGATACAGTAAAGCATAGTAAACTTATAAAGGAAATCCAAATTCATAGTGTCATATTAGAATATCACAATATTATATTGCAAGAATCAAAATGCTTACATAAATATACAATATGTTCAGATAATTATCATTTTATGTTAAAGCAAGCATTTAATTAAAATGTTACTGTTTAAATTTACTGTTGTAAATAACCCTTTAATTTATTAGAGTATACTTCTAAAAAGAGTGTACATCTAAAAGTAAACCTATTAAAAATATTGGATGTTGTGAGGTCTGGAGAGGGCATATATTGTTTGATGTAAAACAGATCTTACACATAATGGTTGCAGCTCATCTGCACTGAATATATTTGCATAAATTTTCTCAGAATTTCTTCTATATCTGCTTTGTGGATCATGACTGTGTTGTTGTGAGGAGCTAGTGTACTTCAGAGAACATAATATGCAACTTGTTGTGCCCTTTATTTCTTTGCTTATTAATTACAGGGTTGGAGCATGCTGCTTGAATCATGATACAGTGGATTGCACAAGTATTCACCCCCTTAATCTTTTTTTTATATTTTGTAGTGTTACAGCCTGAAATGGACTTAATTATGTCATGAATGTACATAAGATAAGTCATAATATTGAAGTGGGATGAAAAATAAATATTAGTTTGCAGTATAGGTTGAATAGGTTGTAGTATACAGTAGGTATAGGTTGGAAAATTATTTACAAATAAAATGCTAAAGTTTCATGTGATCTCACAAGACAAGGAACCAGAAACTAGGACCTGGAATAGGATGTTATTAAAAAAACGTCCTATTCAAGACCCAAGTCTTGTCCACTTTTTTCCACACACACAGTGAGATCACGCTCACACAGGGATTGATCTTTCTCTCTGAGATGATGCATGTTAGAGGAAATGACCTGAAATTACATCTGCTAGTGGAGCCTTCCACTGTAATATATGAGCAGATCAGGTAATGTGCTACATGGCACAGGGCACAGGACAGTTAATGACAGGGTTGCCAGGTTTGCTGTTTTAAATTGGGCTAGTTTAAAAATACACCGTGGCCACCAAGATCTTGTTTTATAGTGAAAAATCAAAATTAAATTTATTAAATTTCCACAACAAAATGCAAAGTGTAAGTGCAGACAGTGTGTTTATGATGAATCATTTTTATTGTAAGATATATTGAATGTAAGCTTGGGAGAGGGAAAGAGGGGTTATGGAGTGGATAATGTTTGTACATCAGGAATGTGTGTGCACCATGGTGACCTTGTTTCCCACACAAAGGCTGAGAAAAAAAGGAAAATGTGTCTCCCTTTTCCAATGCCCAGATTTGGGGGTACAGACTCAGGTCTTTTGTGTGGTTTATGAGATGGAGTCGGGCCGGAAATTTTGCTGGCAAAAACACCTGCTGTATCAAATATAGCTGAAAAAGCCTAAAACCACTGAAAACAAGCTGCAAGACTGTTTTCTAGATGACTATATGTTGTTGACTCTCAGCTGTCTATTACAGGGTTTCTCTAGAAATTCACTAGTGTGATAGCCTCTACTTAATTTTGTTTTAGGCCATGTCATTATTCAGTGCTCCACCAAAATCTATGGTCATAACACTGCTGGATGTGCTCTATGATTGGTTCATTTATATGTCGTTTGGATAAAAGCATTTGACAAATCAATAAATGCAAATTCAGGGATATAAAGAATATATAACAATTGTATTTCAGTGGACATATTTGCATTTGCCTAAAATCTTACACAACTGAAGTTTATGTAGCTAGTTATAGGTAAAAGTTGTCCATATTTAAATGTATATCATTTTAACTAAAATTAAAGTTTCTGGTGATAAGATATCATGCAATCAAGCTGAAGGTGAAGGAGATTCCTAAAGTTCTCAGGGACAACATATTAAACAACACTCAAATGGAAAGATACAAATACATAGCAAACATCAGAGAATTTGAGAGAGAATTGCATGGTTTATATTTTACACAGTTACATAATTATACAGTTGGTTTGATAATATGCAGGTGGAACCACATGGAACCACTTTTTTGTATTAACTAATCATCCCCAGACAACTGCACCACACAAGATTTCACAAGGCACTCTCAGACTTTGCTGTCAGCCAGTCTGTTCATTGCATGGCAACATGCAACTCTCTATCCAGCTGTGGCTTCTTTGGGAGCTATTTTCATTGATGGAGCAAAAATAAACAAAATATTTTCCCGTATTGTGTCTGAAATGTCAGTTACTCGATATTAATGTTTCGTTTATAAAACAAGTCATACTCAATACCAACACAGCTGTAATTACCTGTGCCTTTGTGCCTCCGGCCAAGTCACAGCCGAGCTGAAATTCAGTATAACAGCACGTGTGATATTGCTTAAATGAACTACACCACAATCATCTCCATTTCTACACCTCATGCAAAACATCTCTGCTAAAAAATAAATGGAGTCACATCTAAAAGCATTTAGAAAGTCAGAACTTTTTTGGAACATTATACTCTAGTCAGACAAATCAAAAATTGAACTCTTTGGCAATAATTCAGCTCATCATTTTTGGAGAAAGAAGAGTTGTGCATATGATCCCAAGAACACTATATCCACAGTGAAGTATGGAGGTGGGAGCATCATGATATGAGGCTGTTTCTTTGCTAATGGTACTGCTGGGGCATTACATGTAATAGAAGCAAAACATGCATGGAGTGATATACTGGGACATATTATTGTCTCATCAGGGAAAAGATGAACGCTTCAACAAGAGAACAATCCCAAACATAAAGCCAAAATAATTCAAGAATGCTTTTCATGGCCTAGCCAATCTCCTGACTTGTATCCCATTGAAAATTTATGGAGGATTTTGAAATTGCAAATCAGTCAGTGGGACCCTCATAACCTTGGCCAACTGAAGACAAGGTGCCAAGAGGAATGGGCCAACGTTGAAACACAATGCTGCAAAAAAAGAGAATTATTTCTTAGCATAGACATCTTAAAGTCACAACAACAGTTTGCAAAAAAAAGTTTTTTTTAATTATTTTTAATAAATTTAATAAAATTTCCATATGCACTGTATAAGCACTGGAAGTATATTAAAGTATTTTTAATGCTCTGTCTACTGCTATTGATGGCACAAGGCTAAGCCAGCTGTCTCCTTACATATAATAAAAAAAAGCAACAAAATAACCACAGACACAAAAATAAACCGAGGATGAGAATGGCTAGTAACAGATATGGCCTTTAAGAATGTGAATTTTTTTGTTAACGTGATTTCACGCTATTCATCACGTGTGATCACGCGGCACCCTGCAGGCACACTTCTTAGAATTTAAATTCATTTGTTGTGCTTCACACAATATCCACCAGGTGGTGCATGGAACAACATACTGTAGCATACTATTGAAAAAGCAGCTCTGAGAGAGGTTCACAGATCTGTTGGCCAAGCACAAACAGATCATGGGCTTCAGTAGAAGAAACAGCACTGTTTGGTTGGAAAAAGAGTATATGCTATATACAGAATATGTCTAAAACAGAACTACTGTATCTACCAGCAAGCCGTGTATGTTCAAATGAAACATGACTGCCCCCTACTGGTCTTGTCTTTCCTGCACACTCAGCATGCACGTGATCCTGCGCCATACCGCATGAAATCGCAAGATCCCTTTTCCTTTGATGTGCATGCTCATTGGCCATATCTGAAAGTCCTCTGTTGCTATGATCAAATCTCTGTGATTTAGCTGGTCACACTCTCTCAGTGACCAACACCAGCACAAACCATGAAGCTGTGGCAATGAGTTGAACAGACTGCAGAGAGCAACAGTGGTGAATAGAGCTGTAGAGCCAGAGAAGAGTAAACTCCCTTACCATCAGCACGAGCAGTGGAGCACACACACAGACAACAGGCCAGCACACCCTCCACCTGAATCATGCCCAAAAGACATTCATCAGGCCCTGAAACACTAAAACCAGGAAAGACCACCACCACTTTATCTATTCTAAAATCTCCTGTATGTTTGTGTGATGTTGGCTAGGAAGAAGTGTGTAAAGTGCTGGCAACTTGGTCCGGGGTGATGGTGTTGAGGCGGCTATGCATAACCATTTGCAGCCATCTTTCTTCTGGATTAGCACGGCTGGAGCTTCTCAGGGATGATTTAATGCCTCAATGACTCCTGCTGCCTTTACCTTTTACTCTACTGTCTGAAGCTTTGCCAAGGGGAGGCAAATGGGGACAGAGGAAAAGCTGAGTCACTAGACTGGAGTCAATGTAGTGCTAGACTAAGTCTGTTTGTGTGCAGTCTTCCTGAAGTGCTACATATACTTATCATGGTAGGCCTTGAGTAGCTCTCTCACCACCACTCATTGTGCAGGCAAAAGCGCTCCATGCCATTGTCACATGCCATTGGAAGCTATCCCCACAGAGGGCTCCTGTGACATCTGCTGAATAGCTTGTATAAAAAACACGCCAGCAAGGACAGCACAACATATTTCTTTGTTCTAAACAAGGTGATGAAGGCCTGCCTGAGAGAGTCACAGCTGATTCTATTGAGTTCAGTAGTTATTTCTGACTAACCAAGCAAGGTGTCAGAATTAAATTAATGATAAAGACTGCACACCATGTAAGATGTACTCAAGAGGATGATTGTATGTAGAATGTTGTGGTAATGCAATAATGGGTGGAAATCAAATCAAAAAACAGAAATGTGTTTATACACACAGAAAAGATTGGAGGAAGACTGTGCTCATGTGGAGGAAGTAAAAATGAATAGACTGATATCACATAGAACATGAATGGTTCTAGAAAACAACATTGCTATGTAGAAACCAACAAAATCATTTATCTTACAGTAGTGGATGTGATGATTATTGAGAGATTTCTAATGTGAGTTAGGGTGCTGAGGTTCCTCTCCTCCACAGAGTGTCATTGTGTCATATTGCATATCGCTCAGCACCTGCAGTCGCTCCCAGCTGCAGCAGTGCAGTCTCTCTACAATCTGACTGAGGGAGGTTTTTGTACGACTCTATAACACTGTGTACCAGTAGCCAGTGATGGAATGCCAACTCTGACAGTAGTAATCTGCTGCATCTTCAGTCTGGGCTCCACTGATGGTCAGAGTGAAATCAGATCCAGATCCACTGCCACTGAAACGAGCTGGAAAACCTGACTGTAACTGATTTACAAATTTAATCAGGAGTTTAGGAGCTTCTCTAGGTTTCTGCTGATACCAGCTTAAATAGCAGTGAGAAGACACTCCCTGACTGGTTCTACAGTTGATGGTGACTGTTTCTCCTGGAAAACTCACTGCAGGAGTCTGGGTAACTGTGACTGAAGAGCCATAAACATCTGCTGAAAGTGCTGATCTATTCTGGGACGCTGTTCATGCAAATGTGTTTCACTGAGTAAACCAGGTTCTGAATTGGAGAGGAGGGTTTTATTCTTATTTCTTTGAATGAATTTGCATAAAAATATAAAAAACACCCTTTCTACAAATGACACACACCGCCCAACATGTTTTCACAGTTGCAAATTAGCAATGTTTGCATGACAAATGAAAAAAGATCCAAAAAAAGCTAACATAAGGGTTAGGGGTCATTTAACTTCTTAAATTTTGTCACAACTTATTTTTTTTTATAAAATTGAACAGAATCTGGCTATGTTGCCCAGTAACAAGTCAGAGATTCACACTAACACATGTAAGTCATTGCAAAGTAAAAATAAAATACTGCACAAGGATTACAACAGAAGAACATACAGATAAGACAAACTGGATATAGAATTACTGTAATGACTGGAACAAGTGGAATCAATGGTCATGGACGAGACACAGCTGGATCAGCAGCTGGACAAAACAGATCATAATAGAGCCCTGCTCCCAAACTGTTTGTATCCTGACACATTAAACCAGCAGTGAGGAGAGATACCTGACTTACAGGGCAGCAAAGGAATGCACTCTATAAAACACCATGTGGTGCTGATGAGTGGATTGCATCTTGTTCTATGGCCTCTATATTTCTTCTTTATAAGTTTTTTTGAATGGTGGATTGTGATACCTTCATCCCTGCTCTGTGGAGGTTGTTGGTGATGTCACTGACTGGTTTTGGGTTTTCTTTGCAGCTCTCACAATGTTTCTGTCATCAGCTGCTGTTGATTATCTTAGTAAAAAGGAAAAAGGCCCTGAAATGACATGAGGAAGAAACCATGAGAGGAACCAGACTCAAAACACGCTCAGATAGTCACAGCTGTATACTATAAAGTCAAACAATACTGAGTGTGTTGAAAGTATCTTCAGCATGAGCATCATGGTCTTTTATGATTATAGTTTTTAAGTACAAGTATAGAGTATCAAAGTATAACAGGTGAGAATTGGGCATAAACTGCAGCAGGATGGGCTAGGCCAGACAGAGAGAGAGAGAGAGAGAGAGAGAGAGAGAGGTGGTGGCAGAGGCATAGTCAAGCACAATTTTGTAAATGGAGGGTGGAATCGAGGACAATGAAAAAAATGAGTGGAGCCACCTGTACATTATTGACCTCACACTATTTATGTTGCATGTTTCTTTGGAGAGGGGGCTGAAAATCCAAGGGATAAAGTGAATGCTGAGTGGCACAAGAGCCGAGGAGTGAGAGCTGAGTTCTGTGTGTGTGTTTATGTGTGTTTGTTTGAGAAGGAAAACTTCTTTTCACCACTGAAAAGCACTTACTGAAAAAAATAAAGAAAGGAAAAGCCAAGTTGCATTATCCCAAGTCTGCCTCCCATGTCCTCATTCGCATCTGGACGGGTGTCACTCTAGAACCAAAACCTGGGATTGAGGAAGATATGCCATCATGGAGTCCTTACCCATCTGCAGAAACACAGGGGCGGTCCGTCTGCTCCCCCTACTGTAGTGCTGGAGTACCCAGACCTGAAAAGAGATATTCTGCAACAAACCTGAACAACATTTGTTTAAAGCTTAATGAATATGCCTACTACATCCACCAGGGGTCAGAGAGTTAGTTGATTAAGGTAGTAAAATAGCAGAAGAAGAACACTTTCAGTGATGCAGCATGCTACTTGTTTGGTGGTCTGAAGGCCTCAGTTCTCTTCAGTCCCATATGTTTTCAAGCTCAGTGTAGTATGTATGTATGCAGTGCATCAAATTTTGGATATATACAGTCAGGTCCAGAAGTATTTGGACAATAATGGAGTTTTTGTGAAAATAAAACAATCAAGATGTGATCGAAGTGTAGACTTTCAGCTTTATTTTAAGAGGTTCCACAAAAATATGGCATTTACCATTTAGGAATTACAGCCATTTTAAGCAAAGTACTTCCATTTTCAGGGGCTCAAAGGTATTTGGACAATTGACTGACAAGAAGTTAATTGACCATGTGCGGTCCATTCCCTCGTTACTTCAAGACAAATGAAGCAGATAAAAGGTCTCGAGTTGATATCAGTTGTTGAGTTGGCATTTGGCAGCTGTTCGACTGGAGCTATCAAAATGAAGTCCAAGGAGATCTCAGTGCAAGTGAAGGAGGCCATCATTAGGCTGAAAAAACAACATAAATCTATAACAGAAATAGCAAAAACCTTAGTTGTGGCCAAATCAACAGTTGGGTACATTCTTAAAAAGAAAGAAAGCACCGGTGAGCTCAACAACATCAAAAGGCCTGAAAGACCACGGAAGACAACTAAAGTGGATGATCGCAGAATCCATTCCTCGGTGAAGAAAAACCCCTCAGAACATCAACAGAAGTCAAGAATACTCTGGAGAAGGTAGGCGTATCGTAGTGAAAATCTACAATCAAGAGACGCCTTCATGAATGTAAATACAGAGGGTTTACAACAAGGTGCAAACCACTGGTAACATTCAAGAACAGGAAAGCCAGATTAGACTTTGCCAGAAAACATCTAAAAAAGCCTCCCACGTTCTGGAATAAGATTCTTTGGACTGATGAAACCAAGATTAACTTGTACCAGAGTGATGGGAAGCGAATATTATGGTGAAAGAAAGGAACAGCTCATGATCCAAAGTATACCACATCATGTATCAAACATGGTGGAGGCAGTGTTATGGCATGGGCATGTATGGCTGCCAATGGAACGGGCTCACTGGTGTTTACTGATGATGTGACTGCTGACAGAAGTAGCAAGATGAATTCTGAGGTGTATAGGGCTATACTATCTGCTCACATTCAGCCAAATGCCACAAAACTGATAGGACACCACTTCACAGTACAGGTGGATAATGACCCTAAACATACAGCGAAAGCAACTCAAGACTTTTTGAAGGCAAAGAAATGGAATATTCTTCAATGGCCACGTCAGTTGCCTGATCTCAACCCCATAGAGCGTGCTTTTCACTTACTGAAGACAAGACTGAAGGCAGAAAGACCCACAAACAAGCAGCAACTGAAGGTGGCTGCAGTGAAGGCCTGGCAAAGCATCTCCAGGGAGGAAACTCAGAATTTGAGTTTTGAGAACATGGGCTCCAAACTTCAGGCAGTCATTGACTGTAAAGGATTCATCCAAGTATTACAATTATGGTTATACTTACAGTTATGTCACTTTGTCCAAATACCTTTGAACCCCTGAAAATGGAGGTACTTTGTTGAAAATGGCTGTTCCCCTTCAGGAACTCGACGCTGCGTCACGAAACGCTATGGGAACACCCCCGCGTGACTGCGCTCTGAATCACGTGTCTAATCCATCCAATGGATGGGCGAGACGTCATGGGCGGGGTGACGTAGCGACCCGGAAGCATAAAAGCCAGAGCGGCGAGCCCCGCGTTAGCTTCCTGTTTTCAGCAAGCGCTCTATGTTGATTGTTTGTCTATTTTCCGTCTGGTTTGTGTTTTATCGGCGGCATGCCTAAAGCCAAGGATAAGACAAAGGGCGAGAGCGGGCAGCGCTTCAGGCTGTGTGTTCCTCCTTGTCCGCGATATATTACGGGCGGGGATACACACAGTCTGTGCGTTGCCTGTTTGGGAGCGGAGCATGTTCAGTCGGCTCTCGAGGGAGCCGGCTGCGCACATTGCGAGCGTTTACCACTGCGCACTCTCCGCTCCCGCTGGGCTCTCTTTGAGGAGGGAGCCCTCACTAGCGTGCCTCGCGGTGCCGGCCCCGCTTCTGCCGAGGCAGAGCGGCGGTTGCGCTCGTGGGGCTCGCAGGTGGACCTGGCGGAGGGAATGGAGACGGGCCCGTCCCTTTCTCCTTCCTCACCCTCCAGGTCCACTGTCCCCTCCCTGGGCTCGGAAGCACGCTCTGCGGTTTCTTCCCCCCGGGGAGCGGACTCGGCCGTGAGCCGCAGTCTCCTCAATACGGGGAGCTGCTCGAGGTGGTTACGCGGGCAGTCGCTAAGCTTAGCATTGACTGGCCAGCTGAGTCACGGCCTGAGCCTCAGGGCTCTAGACTGGATGAGCGCTTTTTACGAATTAGGCCGCCACCTCCGCCCCGGACCCTGCCCTTTTTTCCGGACCTCCACACTGAGGTGTCGAGGTCCTGGAATAGGCCGTTTTCAGCCCGGTTGTTCAGCCCCACTTCTTCCCATTACGCTAATGTGGCGTGGCTGGACTACTCCGGTTACAGGGCGATGCCCAGGGTTGAACAGACGCTAGCCAGCTATCTGTCCCCTGCTGCTGCATCGTCCCTGAAGGCTCCGGCGTTGCCTACCAAGCCGCTGCGGACCACCTCAGCGCTGGTAGGCAAGGCGTACACGGCAGCAGGTCAGGCCGGTGCGTGTCTGCACACCATGGCGGTGTTACAGTTGTACCAGGCCGACCTGCTTAAAGAGCTGGACGCTCTCTAGATCGTGGGGCTGCTGGGCGGGGGCAGCCCCCTCCGTGTACGGCCCCCTCCTACAGGGAGGCCCAAAAGCAGAGCGTCGCCTCCCGTGCCCAGCCCTTCGGGCACTAAGGCGGATCTGAGGACCGTCCTCATGTCCAGAAGGGCCGAGGCTAAGAAGCCCTGACGGTTTTGGCCCAGGGCTTCCGAGGGCGGGCCCCTCTGGGGAGACGCGGCGTACACCTCATCTTACGGTGCCCGGGTCCCCCCAGTGCCCTCAGGAGGTCGATCTGCCAACCCTGCCACCTATGGTGCTTCAGGGCGCAGCGGTCTCCGGCGAGCGCCTCTCTCAGTTCTCGCCCGGCAACGTAGCGGGTCTGGGAGGCTCGCGGCCTCCGCAGCGGTTAGCTCATTTCCCCCATGTCGGTTCGCCGCCTCAGGGCACCCAGCTAACCGCTTCTATTACACCAGAGGTCAGTCTCGAGAGACTGATTCCCTTAGTGAGCTTTCTGGCAGCGTGGAAACTTCTGCTGAATGTGTCTCATTGGGTCCTGCGTACTGTAGAAAGAGGCTACCGAATTCAGTTCGGCTCGCCTCCACCTCGTTTTTCTGGGGTTTTTCCCACTGTGGTGGGTCCCGAGCAGGCTCTGGTATTGGAGCAGGAAGTACATACTCTCCTGAGGAAGGAGGCCATCGAGGTGGTCCCTCCTCACGACAGAGAGTCAGGGTTCTACAGCCGGTACTTCATTGTTCCCAAGAAGGGGGGAGGGCTGCGTCCCATTTTGGACTTGCGGCAATTGAACCTCTCAGTCGCTCGACTGAAGTTCAGGATGCTTACGGTCACTCAGGTCGTGTCTCAAATCAGGCCCGAGGACTGGTTTGTCACGATCGACCTAAAAGATGTGTATTTCCACATCTCCATCCTTCCCCCGCACAGTAAGTTCCTGAGGTTCGCTTTCGGGGGCGAGGCTTACCAGTATCGGGTTCTTCCCTTCGGCCTAGCACTCTCACCCCGCACCTTCACGAAGTGCGTGGATGCTGCCCTGGCTCCTATGCGACTACAGGGCATCCGCATACTGAACTATATCGACGACTGGTTGATTTTAGCTCATTCAGAGCAGATGGCGGCTCGGCATCGAGATGTCGTTCTCGCCCATATGAAGGAACTGGGGTTAAGACTAAACGCCGAGAAAAGCGTGCTTTCTCCAGCTCAGAGAACCGCTTATCTAGGCGTCGTGTGGGATTCGACCACGATGCAGGCACGTTTGTCTCCTGCTCGGATCGAGCCGGTCCTCACAGCGGTCGCGAGAGTGAAAGTAGGCCGGTCACTCACTGTAAAGCAGTTTCAGAGACTGCTGGGCCTATTGGCAGCTGCGTCCAACGTGATACCGTTTGGCCTGCTGCACATGAGACCCCTACAGTGGTGGCTCAAGACCAGGGGGTTTTTCCGAAACAGAGGAAACCCGCTCCGCATGATGAAGGTCACGCGGCGATGCCGCCGTGCCTTAGCTGTGTGGAGAGAACCTGGGTTCTTGTCTCAGGGCCTGGTCCTGGGAGCTCCTGGTCGCCGCGTAGTGCTAGCGACGGATGCGTCCCTCACCGGATGGGGAGCGGTCATGAGTGGCCATCCTGCCCGTGGTCTGTGGAGCGGCCGCCATCTCACTTGGCACATCAACTGCCTGGAGATGCTGGCCTTGTTTCTAGCTCTGAAACACTTTCTCCCAGACCTAAGAGGCCGCCACGTGTTGGTGCACACCGACAACACGACGGTGGTCTCTTACATCAACCGCCAGGGAGGTCTGCGTTCGCGCCCCCTTTACAGGCTGGCGCTCCAGATCCTCGTGTGGTCCCAAGGGAACCTCCTCTCATTGAGAGCGGCCTACATCCCTGGTCATCTCAACGTGGGAGCAGACGCCCTGTCGAGGCAGGGGCCGGTGCCCGGGGAATGGAGACTCCACCCCGACGTGGTGGAGCTCATATGGCGTATGTTCGGCAGAGCCCAGGTGGATCTGTTTGCGACGCAGGAGACGTCGCACTGTCCCCTTTGGTTCTCTCTGACTCATCCAGCTCCTCTTGGACTGGATGCCATGGTACAGCCGTGGCCGAGGCTGCGTCTGTACGCCTTTCCTCCGGTCGCTCTGCTCCTGGGAGTTCTGGAGAGAGTGCGCCGGGACGGAATTCGTCTACTGTTAGTAGCCCCGTTCTGGCCGGGCCGAGTATGGTTCTCGGACCTGATTTCCCTCCTAGACGGCTCCCCATGGGAGATTCCGATCAGGAGGGATCTCCTCTCACAGGCGGGGGGCCATCTTCACCCCCGCCCGGAGCTGTGGAAGCTGTGGGTGTGGCCTCTGAGGGGGCACAACTCCGCGCTTCCGGTCTCTCAACCGAGGTTGTGGAGACCATCCTCCAGTCCAGAGCTCCCTCTACGAGGAAACTGTACGCCCTGAAGTGGAAACTTTTCACTTCCTGGTGCGGAGACCGCCGGCTTGACCCTGTTCACTGCCCAGTTGGTACAGTGCTGGAGTTCTTGCAGGCCCGCCTCTCCGCAGGACTGACCCACTCCACCCTGAAGGTGTACGTGGCGGCTATTGCGGCCTGCCACAAAGTCCCCTCCTCGGCACCACGGCCGGTCGTGCTGCAGGCTTTCTGTCCTCCTCCCTTCAGGGAGCCCGACCATCGGAAGCTCAATTGTACGTGTCCAGTGCGAGCACTGGACGCGTACGTCCACAGAACTGCCCTGTGGAGAAAGGCGGACCAGTTGCTTGTTTGCTTTGGTCCCCCTAAGAGGGGTTTTCCTGCTTCTAAGCAGACCCTCAGCTGGTGGATTGTAGAATCCATTTCTCTGGCTTTCGAGTCCTCTGGTCTCCCCAGTCCCCTGGGGGTCAAGGCTCACTCTACCCGAGCGGTGGTGGCCTCTAAGGCCTTTCTGGCAGGTGTGTCCTTACAGGACATCTGCAACGCGGCGGGATGGTCCACGCCCCTGACCTTTGCCAGGTTTTATGACCTAGATACCCGAGCCACTCCCGGCTCCTCTGTCCTTGTGCCTTAGGCTTGCCTCCTCCTGGAGGCAGGGACTTGTAAGTCTGGCGGCGTGGGTATACTCGTTCCCATAGGGTTTCGTGACGCAGCTCGAGTTCCTGAAGGGGAACGTCTCCAGGTTATGTATGTAACCATGGTTCCCCGAGGGAACGAGACGCTGCGTCTCGGTGCCACACTTCCGGCGTCCCTGCGGCGCTTGCTTCATTTTCCAGTAAGCTAACGCGGGGCTCACCGCTCGGGCTTTTATGCTTCCGGGTCGCTACGTCACCCCGCCCGTGACGTCTCGCCCATCCATTGGACGGATTAGACACGTGATTCAGAGCGCGGTCACGCGGGGGCGTTCCCATAGCGTTTCGTGACGCAGCGTCTCGTTCCCTCGGGGAACCATGGTTACATACGTAACCTGGAGACGTTATTCCTAAATGGTAAATGCTATATTTTTGTGGAACCTCTTAAAATAAAGCTGAAAGTCTACACTTTGATCACATCTTGATTGTTTTATTCCAAATCCATTGTGGTGGTGTGTAAAGGCAAAATCACAAAAACTCCAAAAGTACAATGCTGCAATGTAATTAGTCCCTGCTTGCACTCTCACTCTCTTAACCATTACATGACAATTAACATACCTAATAATCAACACCACCCTCCCCTCCCCAAACTGTCTCTCTTTGTCAAGCTACACATGCTTCTTCTGAGATACTGGTGATCCTGACCATTTCTGCTCTCCAGACCTGCCTGATCCATCCTGATGGCCTACGTCTGGTTAGAGTTCTCATCACTTGGAAATCACTTGCTGCTGCTGAGGATGGCCCCACACGGACAGCCTAAAGATTCATGAGATTACTGTGGATGGTACCACTTAAAAACCAAGAAGATGGCTTTGGACTGCAATTGATATGAACAGTTTTGCTACGATGGCTTAGGACTACAATTGCTTTGATAGCTTTAGGACTGCAATTGCCACGAACGGTTTTGCACTCAAGTCTCCATCAGTGAGCAGTTGATAACTTCAACAAAATAGACTTCATGTGAAAACTATAATGAATTTCCTCATTACACAGTTGTTCTTTTTGACTGTGTAGTATACAATTATAGAAGGGAATTAATTATAGTTTAACTATCTGTTGTCACCCAGATGAGGATGGGTTCCCTTTTGAGTCTGGTTCCTCTCAAGGTTTCTTCCTCATATTGTCTCAGGGAGTGTTTCCTTTCCACCGTCGCCTCTGGCTTGCTCATTAGGGATACATTTATAAATTTAAAATTTATATCCTGAATTTATATATTTCTGTAAAGCTGCTTTGTGACGATGTCCATTGTTAAAAGCACTATACAAATAAAATTGAATTGAATTGAAGGTTGTAACTGTGGTGCAATACTGAATGAATGTGCCTACTCAATCCACTAGGGGTCAGTAGGGAGTTACGTGACTATGGTAGTAAAAGAGGAGTAACCCTCTCAGGGAGGCAGCATGTAAACTGTTTGGTGGTTTGCAGGCCTCAGTTCTCTTCAGTTTTGTATTGTGAAACCCTTGTTTTCAAGCTCACTGTAAGTATGAATATGTGCAATGCATCAAATGTTGAAATGTTTTGTATATATAAATGTTTTTTAAATATATGTATGTATGTATATAGATGGGCTCTCCCTTCTAAAGGGAGTTTTAGAAGGGCTTTCCCCTCTAAACCACTTCCCCTTCCTTCCCTGAGATATAGATAGATAGATAGATAGATAGACATTGTATATATTTGGTATAATTTGCTACATTTTAATTATAATTTGTAAATATTTTTGAATATGTTTAATCGTTGGGGTTTGGGGGCATCTTATTGCTGATTTATAACACACATTTTGCATGGACACTAAGTGAATTGAATGTGATTCAATCTATGCAGAGTAGACCACAAGCTAGCAAAGGTCCCTCCTCAGTAATAGTGTTGGCAGGTTAGGGTCACCATTACACAGTATGTCACAAGACTGAAGGGACACCGGAATGGGTCATGTTCCACCAGCCGTCATCACTGGAGGACGTGGTTCAACTGGTGGAGCATATCTGTGGGGCAGGTGGCCCCTCTTTCTATTGCTTTCTCTGAATCCCCCTCCCAAACCCATTTTTCACCCATCCCTACTTCTCAGAAACGAGAGGCTCTCCCTTCTAAATCCTCACCTTGGACCCAGGTCTATTCAGGCCCCTTCCTTCCTTGATCTCATCATCTCCTCCTTCCATATCTCATGCTCTCTCTCTCTCTCTCTCTCCCCCCAGTCATAATCTTAGGGAGCCATGGGTGCAGGGGAAAGGCCACAGGCGAAAGCAGTGGTTAGCCAAATGTTGCACTGTCCTACACCTGTGTTTTCCATGCGACTTATTATAATCATATGGCTGGACATTTAACTGTCTCATGGTCCATTACTCCTATTGATTTGTTTTGGCCCATTCAACATCTGAGGGCTATCCTCATATCCTTGAGACAGGCAGAGCTCACAGGAAATCTGAAGAAGTGTACTATTAGATCTTTGTTTTTCAATTGCACTTGGACCCAAGACCAAAAAGGAGATGAGGCAGTTTTTGGGGCTGGCTGGGTATTATCAGTCCAGTAGATGCAGCTGTATCTATGTCCCTATTAGTCAGATAAAAGCTGCACTTTGTGGTGGACCACAATTACATTCTCCTGACTTCTCGATAGGGTGGCAGAGGTATATGGCGGTGGAGGCGTAGTCAACTGTCATTTGTGAATGGTAATGAATGAGCACCACCACCTGTTCACAATTCAGTTGTGTGCTTCTATGCAGAGGAGGCTGAAAAACCAACCGAGATTGTGGGTGCACAGCAGCGATTAAAAAGCTCTTACAAATAAAAAAAAAAATAATAAGAGCCAAGTTGTCTTGTCCTAAGTCAGGCTCCCATGTCCTCATTCTCCTATGAACATATGAGGGTATTTCAATCATATAGAAGAGTCATTAAGAAAGCTGTTTTCTGTAGAAAAATACAAAATCATTTATCTTACAGTAGTGAATGTGATGGACTGTGTGCAGTGTGGTGTGATGATTACTGAGAGATTTCTAATGTGAATTATGAGTTAGTGTGGTGTGGTTCCTCTCCTCCACAGAGTGTCATTGTGTCGTATCACATCCTCCAACACAGCACCTGCAGTCGCTCCCAGCTGCAGCAGTGCAGTCTCTCTACAATCTGACTGAGGGAGGTTTTTGTACGACTCTATAACACTGTGTGAACCAGTAGCCAGTGATGGAATGGTGACTCTGACAGTAGTAATCTGCTGCATCTTCAGTCTGGACTCCACTGATGGTCAGAGTGAAATCAGATCCAGATCCACTGCCACTGAAACGAGCTGGAACACCAGACTGTAGCTGATTTACAAATTTAATCAGGAGTTTAGGAGCTTCTCCAGGTTTCTGCTGATACCAGTGTAATCGGTCACCGTATGAGCTGTGAGAAGACACTGCCTGACTGGTTCTACAGTTGATGGTGACTGTTTCTCCTGGAAGAGCAGATTTCACTGCAGGAGTCTGAGTTATTGTAGCTTGCCCTCTGCATTCTGAAAAAAAAAAATGAATTGGTGTGAATTATTAGTAAGTGAAATATTATAATAGAAACAATAAGTGTATTTGTATGAACAGACTATTGTAGAGATAAAATATGAAGCAGTGTCTGACCTTGAGTCCAGAGGATCAGTGTCCAGATGAAGACAGGGATCAAAGTCATGGTAGCTGTGGGTGAAGTTGCTGTAGCAGCAGCTCTGAGTCATGAAGTGTTAAAGTCACAGCGCTATAAACACTCCCAGAGCACTGAAGCATGTGCTGCCAATGCAAAGTGTCCTCTAAGTATGGAAACACCTTTACCACATTCCCCCAATCTTACTGTAATTCTCACACTACTACAGAGTTATTGTGTGAATTTTGCTTCTGGGGTCAGATGGAGATTTTCTGGAAAATACTTTTAGGTCTAAGATGCATAAATAAGTAATTTAGAGAGAGAAGCTTAAACTTTCACTGGTTGGTGTTTGTACTGAATGTTAATGAGTTTCTCACTGTAGTGGATTTATGGTGGAAGAAGCAGCATCAGTGTTGGCAGTGAGTAAATACACACTAATATTTTTGACTGTAAATTAATGTTTAGATTATTGTAAAACTTAAATATCATAACTTTGTCAGTCTACAGAAGGAGTGGAGGAATTATCACTTCAGCTCAACACATTCAGTCATTCTGCAAATTTATCATTAGAACATCAGCATTTTTACTCAGTGAGGCATTATGGGTAAAACCTGTGCAATTGCAGATCTATGTTTTGTGTATTTTCAGCTTTTAGTTTGTGTAATTTATTTGTATGTCTTGACATGAATGGGATCCTCAGTTTAGATTGACAATCTTGGTGTTTAAAAAGAAAAAAAACACTAAAACGTAATAAAATCAGTCAGAGAGTTAGTGTATTAATCAGCTGATGTGAGCAGAAGTTGGTGTTTTTTAGCTGTTTTGTAATAAGACGTTTAAATGGATGGAGAGAGCAGTGAGTTTACAGCAGCAGGGTTTTTGTACAGCCATTAAACCTGTTTGTATCACTGTGGATCACTTTTGGTGGAGGAACCAAACTGTCTGTGGGCCGTAAGTAACCTGTTTATTAATGACTGAAATGGAGTGTGTTCAGATTAATGACTGAAATTGAGTGTGTTCAGATTCATGACTGAAATTGAGTGTGTTCAGATTCATGACTGAAATTGAGTGTGTTCAGATTAATTACTGAAATTGAGTGTGTTCATATTAATGACTGAAATGGAGTGTGTTCAGAATAATGACTGAAATGGAGTGTGTTCAGATTCATGTTATAAAGTGTAAAGAATATAGTTTATAGGTTATTTTTCTCAGTGAGATTTTTGTATAACATCATGCTCAAATTTCCCTTATCTTAGAATTTTGAGAAAATGTATCTGATTATAGTGCTTATAGCTAATTATAATTTAAATCTACAAATTATAATTTGAGTTGTTTATTATACTCACTGCATTTAATATCTTACAGACTGAGAGTCCATAAACAGAGTTAAATGTGGAAGCCTAAACTGAATTTACTTAAATGATAAATAATCTGTATTTTAAATGTTGTTTATTCATATGATAAAATAATTTTAATATTTCTGATTATTGATCATACAGTGCAATTAAATTTGAACATCCACTGATCACTGTAATATAAATCATTAGAAATCTAACGTGAAATTATTTGAATTGAATGTGAAATGTTTGTGAGGCTCCACTGAACTCATTTCTGCTCTGTAAGATATAAAGGGAAGTGAAACAGACACAGTGAACTGAAATGAAGCCTGAGTAACTGACAGCTATTCATTCCTCTCTCATCTGTGTGTGTGTCTGTGTGTGTGTGTGTGTGTTTGTGTGTAGGTCTCACCCAGCCCACTGTGACAGTTCTGCCTCCCTCCAGTGTGGACCTGCAGCAGGAGAAGGTCACACTCATGTGTGTGGCCTATAAGGGCTTCCCCTCGGACTGGAGGCTGAGCTGGAAGGTTGATGGGAGCAGCTTGAGCTCGGGGGAGAGCCACAGCACCGCCGTTCTGCACGCGGACGGCCTCTACAGCTGGAGCAGCACGCTGAGCATCCACCCGGAGCAGTGGAGGAACAAGGTGGTGACCTGTGAGGCCTCCAATGACAACCAACCTCCTGTGGTGAGCTCAGTGGACAGAGAGCAGTGCTAAGAGCTGTGAGCTCACACACACTTTACTCAGCTCACCTTCTACTGCTTCACTGTGTGTTACATGTGGCCCACTTTCATAATTTCACGTGCGTTATTAACAGGAGCTCACACACTCCTCAGTTTAAGTCAGCTCTTCTTACTTATCACATAAATATGTGTTAAGTGTGTGTATCACTGCAGTGTCCTGCTTTGAATTATTAATAAAAGCCTTTGAATCAGTAAACACTTTTTCTTTACATTGTTGATTATGCACATCACACACAAATCACCAATGCATCTGTCTCAGTATGTTTGTTTGTTCATGAACCTGATTGTTCATGAGAAAGACGAGGGGCTCCATGTCCTTAGTGCACAATTTACACAAATTATAAATCATGTATATTTATTACCATACTGAGTGTATAGGTATTTACTTTTTAGAGCAATATAATTCATATTATTTTAACAATAACACAGGCTTCAAACTATACCCTTGTACTACATTAACAATCAACAAGACAGAACATAAATTATGGCTGAACAGGCATAACATCTGCTTAATAATAATAATACTAATAATAACAACAACAATAATAATAATAATAATTCAACAATGGGTTTTTATCCCATACTCTCACAGGGAACATTGGGTTCATAACTTTCATATGTGCTGTATTTTGAATGGACTAATCATCACTGAAAATGTGGCTGAGTGGGATTGAAGATGTAAATAATTTTCTTTTCAAATAAATTATGCATATTTTACTTTCCAACCATCTGGTGGTTGAGGACTGGCACAAGGGTTATCAAAATTATTTTAATCTAAACACTTTAACCATGACTATATCTCTGTAGGTTACTCATACTGTACTTAAATAACTACAAACAGCTAAATACACAAAAATAAACTCAGAGTGAGAATGGTTAGTAAAGTTCTCTGTTGCTGTGATCAAATCTCCATGATTTAGCTGGTCACAGTGTCACTGACCAACACCAGCACAAACTCCACACCATGAAGCTGCAGCCATGAGGTGTTCATACTGCAGAGAACAGCAGCACTAAACAGAGAGCTGAAGGACCAGAGCAGAGTAAACTCCCTAACCATCGACACGAGCAGTGGGGCACATACACAGCCAACAGAACAAAGGACACTGTGCCTGACCCATGCCTAACAGACATGCATCAGGCCCTGAAACACCAAAACCAGGAAAGTCCACCACTCAGGTACGGGACTGTTGGAGCTCCACTGCAACCAGCAGGTAGTGAACTGATTGGTGTGAACTGATGCTGTAAACATGTTAGAAACGTAATGTAAGTAGATGAGAGGTGGCATCTCAAATCTCCTTCTCTGAACAGCCCAAATATCTTCAAGAGTAAAACACAAATTTATATCTATATTACATTACAGCAGGGCCAGCTAGTGTAAATGTGACAGTGGGGATAAGCCTTTCCTCTCTTACTGAAATAAGCCTTTAAAATAATGTTCAAATTTTGGCCTCCATCTTGGCTTATTTGCTTCTAGTAAATTTGCTTCTTAAAGTGGATCAGTTTGTACTTTTGAGGACCCATGAAAAACAGCACCACCAACATTTGTAAGAAAAATGACTTTTAAGTTGTAAGAAAAAGAATTTTATGAAGAAGTGAGGCAGATTTCTTTCTAGCCCAAAAGCTGAGAATGTTTTCCACGAATTAATTTCATTTATGTAGTCTTTGTTCATAAATCAAACCTATCTAGGGTCAGTAGATGTATTGAACAGAATTATCATTCACATTTTCTGATATGCTGGAGTTAATGTCAAACACAGGGGGGGGAGAACAGATAAACTCGGATGGATTGAGTAAAAATGAGTGGAGTGATAACAGATAGAACAGGAATGAGTTTGATGATCAGATACTGATTTGTTTTTGTAAAGCTGTGATGTGTTCTGCTGTTACAGTTAGCACCATGACTTTGTAGAAAACTACATAAGTTGTGGACATGATGGACTGTGTGCAGTGTGGTGTGATTATTATTGAGAGATTCGTAATGTGAGTTGTGAGTTAGTATGGTGTGGTTCCTCTCCTCCACAGAGTGTCATTGTATCGTATCACATCCTACAACTCAGCACCTGCAGTCGCTCCCAGCTGCAGCAGTGCAGTCTCTCTACAATCTGACTGAGGGAGGTTTTTGTACGACTCTATAACACTGTGTGAACCAGTAGCCAGTGATGGAATGTTCACTCTGACAGTAGTAATCTCCTGCATCTTCAGTCTGGACTCCACTGATGGTCAGAGTGAAATCAGATCCAGATCCACTGCCACTGAAACGAGCTGGAAAACCTGACTGTAACTGATTTACAAGTTTAATCAGGAGTTTAGGAGCTTCTCCGGGTTTCTGTTGATACCAGTGTAAGCGGTCACCATGTGAGTCCTTGTACACTGCCTGACTGGTTCTACAGTTGATGGTGACTGTTTCTCCTGGAAGAGCAGATTTCACTGCAGGAGTCTGAGTTACTGTGGCTTGACCTCTGCATTCTGAAAAAAAATTATGAATCAGTTTGAATTATTAGTAAGTGAAATATTATAATAGAAACAATAAATGTATTTGTATAAACAGACGATTGTAGAGATAAAATATGAAGCAGTGTCTGACCTTGAGTCCAGAGGATCAGTGTCCAGATGAAGACGGGGATCAAAGTCATGGTAGCTGTGGGTGAAGTTGCTGTAGCAGCAGCTCTCAGTCATGAAGTGTTAAAGTCACAGCGCTATAAACACTCTCAGAGCACTGAAGCATGTGCTGCCAATGCAAAGTGTCCTCTAAGTATGGAAACTCATCTGCCAGTTGTTGCAAATGTGAACCTGAGTATGACAGCATGGAAACTATGTGTTTTTATCTAACTAGAGATCAAATCAGACCAGCAGTAGAGAAATTTTTGAGGGCCTTTAAACACTTATGAGAGAAATAGCATTGAGCCACATATAGAGAAAACAGAACCATGTCTGTAAATATATACAGTACTGTGCAAAGGTCTTAGGCACCCTAATTTTTTTTAGCACAAACTTTGTTATAGATTTTTATTTTATGACTTCTACATTATTGATTGAGTACCAAAACCTTTTAGATTTCCACACATTAGTTTTCCAGCACAAAATTAAATGTTACAGAAAAATGTTTGTATGTCAATAAAGAAAGCAGATTATTACATAAGAGACCACTTTTCAGACAAAACACATAATGAAGGCTCCTGGGTTTTGCTGCAAAAATAAGAAGGAAGTGTGACAGTCAATGTCTCCAGAAGAGCTGTGGCAGTAAATCTTACAGCTGATTTCCTTATAAAACTGCACAAATTGTACCCGAGACTACTATTTTTTTAAAAGCGAACTACTATTTAAAAGCAAAGGATCGTCACACCAAATATTGACTTTGTTTCATTTATTGCCGTTTACTGCTCTTTATAGTAGTTTTTTAATGCAGAAACATTTAATTTCATTGTTTATGAGGGCATATTTGCTCTACAGCATTGCTTTGCATGGGGCTAAGACTTTTGCACAGTACTGTATATAGATATAGATGAATTCTGCCCAAGTCAATATGAACTAATACATTGCTTTGCATAAGTATTCGTCCACCTCGTCCACTTTTACACAATTTGTAGTGTTACAGACTGGATCTGAAATGGACTTTAAATTGGGATTATACGTCATGAATCTACACCAATTAAAGAATAACTGCAATTAAAATGTTATATGATCTTGGGAGAAAACATCTACCATAGAGTACGGTTAAATCCATTCTTAATCATTGAAATAAGCACAAATGACAATGTGCCTAGAGGAGAATGTCCACCAGAAATCAGTGTCCAGGTAAAAAGGACAGGATGCAACTTAGAAGCCAAAGGTAACTTTCAACATGATGCTACCACCACCACACTTCTCTATGGACATGGGATTCTGCCATATTGCATTGTGCCAAGGTCAAAATGTTTTTCCTCATTAGACCAGACAGCCTTTTTCCTCACCTGTGGCGAAGCAGGGTAGAGCTAAATAATATAATATAATATAATATACTATAATATAATATACTATAATATACTATAATATAATATAATATAATATAATATAATATAATATAAAATAAATAGATCATATTTATAAACAGGGAAATATTACCCAACCATCAGAAAGTACACACTGATTCATGGTTCCAATAAGAAAGAGTCAGAGACATGGATACAAATATACAAAAATACAATTCTTTATTTGATCGCTAAATATCACACAAATTAAAAAGTTAATTTTAAAAAAGGTAAAGCCACTCACAAGAACCATTTAAACAGCTGCATAACCCCAGCATAGCCTTCACACATTCTTACATACTAGCAATAATTAAATACTGCAAATTGCATGAACCTAACAAACATAATACAAAACATGCAACACAAAAGCCGCAGGAAGCAGCGCATCACAAAACCGCACCAAAACTAGAAGCCGCACCAAGCAGCACGTCATACAGCCACACCAGAACAAGAGAGCAGTGTCGAAGAATGCCGCCCCACAATCCTAATCAGAAGGTTTAATTTCTAAAATACAGATGAATTCACCTGAACGAATAAAGTACAATCAATCTATTTTACTGTGCACAATGTCGGCATAATATTTAACCCTAACCCATTCACATACTGTCATGTTGCCACTATAGTTGTAATCCTGCCCCATACATGAACACCAAACTCTTCCCACACGCTGATAAAACGCCAAGCTGCAGGAAGAACAAACTAGAGGAAAGCAGCCGGCAATCCACCACATCAGCAAACGTTCCCACAAGGCTAAAACTGTCACCAAAAAGAAGAAACTCACAGTGAGCAATACCAGAACAGGGCAGTCCTCAGACTATGATGCACTCCAGGCTGCATACTAATGCCCCAATATGTATAAGCTCTACAATCACATGGTAATTGAATGGTCCATCCCCACCTCTTATAACCAAAGGGGTGGTAGAGAAAAAAATACTCCACACCACTTAACGTAAAATACAAAATAGCAACTGTGTGACCCACTACACACCTTCACTGAGTCTGCCACAAGCCTTTAGGCAAATTCAAATGGGATTTCATTTGGCCTGCCATTTTTCCATAATTAACTTGTTGGTCTCTAACCATGCTCTCTAACCAAGTCTGGGGTCTTTCAGGAACAGGTGTAATTATATTGAGATCATGTGACATTGATGGACTCCATTCAGCTAATTATGTGACTTGTGATGGGAACTGGTTGCATCAAAAGTAATTTAGGTGTTTCTCAGCAAAGGGGGATGAATATTTATACAAATCACAACTTTTACATTTTTTGTTTGTAAATAAGTTTGCAAACTATATTGATTTCCCCAATATAGTTCAATATTATTGGATATTTTGTGTAGCTTCATGATATTTAGTCCCAACAGGGCCATTTCTGAATATCTGAGGGCCGAAGCAACAACTTTGTCAGGGTCCCCCACTTATGCCAATCATATTATTTTATATGCAATAATGAACAGAATTAATACTTCATTATTTTGGTTGAGGTTTTATAAACAGTTTAATAAATAATAAAAATAAAAACAAGAACAAGAACTATTTACACAAAGGATTAACTCTCTAAACAAGTAAATTAGAATCAATCAATTAATTAATTTGAAATAAAGTGTTAAAATTGAAGTACAGAAGAATATGTATTACAAAGAAATTGTTAAATGACTAAATTGTACAGATAAATAACAAATAAAATAACAAAATAAATACAATAATAAATGACAGTGCATTTTAACACAAAATTTTTTGCTTTTTTGATTTTTTTTAAAGCAAACTTTAGCTAACATTATTTAGACATGACTGTGAGAAATACAGTAAAGTTGAATTTAGCTTAAATATGTACCTGCATCAAATTCAGTTGGTTCTAATGCTGACGACACCCCAAAATATTTCCTTATAGCACCTGAAAAATGATTCTTATGTCACATGCTTTCATAACAACTTCCAGAATTCCATGCCACAACCAAACACCTGTATTGAACTCCATTTCCCAGCAGCACAACGAACTACAAACTCCACCACATTATCAGTCACACAACCCACTTCCCAGATCACGGTCACCCAATTACTAACTCAGCACACCTGTTTCTAACCATACGCTCCATTTAAATACTGAACATATTCATGCATTCAGTGCAAAGGCTTGCTCCTAGCTTAACACTAACAGTGATTCTAAGCCTATTGTCTCCCAGAGTAATTCTATAGTGACTATGTTCCTTTTTATGTACTTTCATTTCGTGTTTTGCCTTTATTTCAGACTGTTTGCCGGCCCTTTGTATTTTTTGAATATTCTTGATTACGTTTTTGGATTTGCCCTTTGCTGTTTTCTGTTCATCAATAAAACCTGCATTTGCCTCCAGTATTAACCTCATTCCTGATAATGACATTAGGCTACTTAGCATGGTAAAGGTTTGAAATAAGGAAAATGATTTCTTCAGTGGTTGTGACCATCTGAGTTGCTGTAGTTCTGGAAATAACAGTAGATGATTGACGTTTTGACCACCTGAGCATTGAATAGATTACAGTCAGCAGTCTGTTGTTGCTATAGCTAATAGTAATGATCTAGCAACTTAACATTCATTAGAATAACACTTCTTACTCTAGATACTAGACAATTGGCTGTAGTTTTAGTTACATCAACAGGTGTATGCAAGAAAACAGACAAATAGACTAACAGCAATTAACTAATGTTAATTTCTTACCAGTCATTTGGCTCAGTTTTTCATCTTTTACTTTTTACTTTCAAAGTATTTCCACCCCCAGATAGATATGAATGCTTCATCATCGCTGTTTCTTTGTGATCTTCTGATATTAGTTATGGTAGATACCTAATTTAGTTACTTTGCAGTTTATAGTCTTTTCACACCTCAAGGGAGCCCCCTGCAACTGCCTAATAACAAACATTTTTGCCAAATGACAGTAAAGTGTGCTATTCTTGTTTATATATATATATATATATATATATATATATATATATATATATTTCAAAACTCATGGGGACCCCTGGTGGTCTAGGGCCCCTAATTGACTGTTTATATGGCTTATAGGAAGAAATGGCCCTGGATATGCCTTTCCTCTCTTTCACTGAAAAAATGACATAAAAATAAGGTTTCATTTTTGGCATCCACATTTCTTTTAACAAAAGGAACAAAGAACAACAGCACCACCAACAGCTGTAAGAAAATTACACAGAATTCTATGAAGTGAGGCTGGGGCTGATTTCTTTCTCGACCATACTGGATATTTCCACAAATTAAATTCATTCACATATGCTTTGTTCATAAATCCAACTTGATGAATGTTAATGATAGGGTGGTTAGATGAACAGTATATTAGCTTAAAAGCAGAATTAATTTTTATTTTCTGATATGCGGGAAGTGATGTCACATCACTATGTAATCAGTGCGCCTTAATTTGAAACTAGTCCCTTCCCTAAAAAATTGGTCAGTGATCCATGGCCATTAAACACCACAGTGAGCCAGTGTGTCCAAACATCAGGCAGAAACTAGCACTTATTATTTACCTAATCTTAGGACAACATGAAACCTAACTATGAGGGAAACTGAACTGTATGAAAACCCACAGTATAGATGGAAGATTTCTAATGTGAGTTGTGAGTTAGTGTGGTGTGGTTCCTCTCCTCCACAGAGTGTCATTGTGTCGTATCACATCCTACAACTCAGCACCTGCAGTCGCTCCCAGCTGCAGCAGTGCAGTCTCTCTACAATCCGACTGAGGGAGGTTTTTGTATGACTCTATAACACTGTGTGTACACACCACCACTGTGGTGACTCTGACAGTAGTAATCTCCTGCATCTTCAGTCTGGACTCCACTGATGGTCAGAGTGAAATCAGATCCAGATCCACTGCCACTTTAACGAGCTGGAAAACCTGACTGTAACTGATTCACATATTTAATCAGTAGTTTAGGAGCTTCTCCAGGTTTCTGCTGATACCAGTGTAAGCGGTCACCAGTTGAGTCCTTGTACACTGCCTGACTGATTCTACAGTTGATGGTGACTGTTTCTCCTGGAAGAGCAGATTTCACTGCAGGAGTCTGAGTTACTGTGGCTTGACCTCTGCATTCTGAAAAACATTTTTAATGTAGCATTAATTATAAGTAACTGAAATATTATAGTTATAAGTGTATTTGTATAAACAGATAATTGTAGAGATATAATATGAAGCAGTGTCTGACCTTGAGTCCAGAGGATCAGTGTCCAGATGAAGACGGGGATCAAAGTCATGGTAGCTGTGGGTGAAGTTGCTGTAGCAGCAGCTCTGAGTCATGAAGTGTTAAAGTCACAGCGCTATAAACACTCCCAGAGCACTGAAGCATATGCTGCCAATGCAAAGTGTCCTCTAATTAATGAAAAACCTTTACCACATTCCCCCAATCTTACTGTAATTCTCACACTACTACAGAGATATTGTGTGAATTTTGCTTCTGGGGTCAGATGGAGATTTTCTGGAAAATACTTTTTTAGTGAATTATAGAGAGAAGGTTAAAATCAAACTGATCAAAAGATCATGAGATATTCCTTTTTATTTCATTTTTGTTTCAGTCCAAAAGAATTCAATATCCACTTTAAACCATGCCTAGTAGTCTCAGGTGGTATCAGTGGTGTAGTTATTCTGAATAAAGCTTCAATGTGGAAAGCGGGTCTCCTTTTAGTGAAGTGTCTTTTGCCGCGTTCACAACTGCCATTAGCATGCGTCCTGGGTGATCGGATTATAAGTGGACAGTGCTAAGTACAGATGTGAATGGGGTCGAATGTGTCTTGTAGATGCATTGTGATCCATTCACTCAAACCACATTCGAAGGTGCTCTGGGATGCATATAGCTACATCACATTTGTACTGTGAATGCAAATGCGTCTCGAAGCGTCCCATACAGCAACGAAGGGCCAACTAATTGTCTGTGTCATTGCCCTAGCCAGAAAGTCTATAATCATTGTGAAAATGTTTGTTTGTAAATCTCATGTTAATAGCAGGTGTGAACAGGGCCTCTGTCAGCGATTTGGAACAGCACCTTTAACAGCAGGTCGAGTGCAGCACTGTGTGTTGTGCTTGAGTGAGTTTGGCTGAAGAACCATGAACATCTGCTGAAAGTGTTGATCTATTCTGGGACTCAAAGTTGTTCATGCAAATGTGTGTCTGTGTTCCACTGAGTAAATCTGATGCTTTAGGTACTTCTGGGTGAGGAGGTTCGTTTTCACTTCTTATTTCTCTGATTGGTCAGAATTTGCATAAAACCATTAAAAAATCTAACGTATTCCAATAAAATACATTAAAGAACAAACTGACTCAAGAGAAAATATAAAAAAATTGTGTTATGTTTTTAAAAAATAAAAGAAGAAGAAGGACCCAGAAACTAGGACCTAATCTAAGAACATTTAGAATGAGTTCTAAAAAAAAACAAAGAATCACATATCAAGGCTGTAATAGAGTCCTATTCAAGAACAGAATCTGAGTATGAGCAGAGCAGGTAATGTACTACACACACCCTAATCCCTTCTTAACACTAGCTGTGGATTGAGAACACAGGGCTGTCTGTCAGCCAGCTTTGTAGCCTGTTATTCACAGAAATGAATGAGGTTGTTACGCCCAGTGCATGAAGACATGACTGTGAAATCTACAGAAAACAGTGGAAATTACAGCTGTCACTCAAATCTCCTGATGACCTTTACTGACGTTCTCAATCTCCTCTCTTTATAACAGAGGGAGGAGAAAGAGCTCTAATTGATATTTAATCTTTATTCAGTCTTGATCATGTAGTGATGGGTCTGTCAGCATCATCACGGCCCAGAGACAACAGACTGCCCCAAGTTAATCATGACTTAACTAGTAAGCAGCTAGTTCCAGGAATGTTGTATATGACTTTCAGCCACTTCTGAAGGTCGTGACTATGCAAAATTGATGGAACATAAGATATGTTTTAATCACTTTTATATCTCTTTGGATAAAAGCAATAAATCAGTAAATTAAAAATCAAGGATGAAAAAAAAAAACTTTAACTGGATGGGAAATATGTGAACATCTTACTGAACTGAAAGCAGGTGTAACTAATCAAAGTTACAATATGTCCATACATAAATGTACACAAGTGTGTAAAAATGAAAGGTGAATGACTTGAACTAAAATTAGAGAGCAGGACGTGTATTATTTCAATGTGGTCTCATACAATGTCACGAAAATTAGTGGTTATGGTTAGGATTAGGGGCAGGCTAGTGTTCATACGTTTTCTTATAAACTTCATTCATATAAAACTGAATGAAATCTAATTACTTTTCCTCATAAAGACTCAGAATCCTAATAACACATACACATAATTACACAGAAGAACTCAAAGTGCACTAGGAGTACAACAGAACAGAACGACAGGTGAGACAAACTGGCCACGAAACTTCTGTAATGACAGGAACAGATAGAAAAAAATGGTCAAGGATCATGGATAAAGCGGGTCATCAGCTGGAGAAATCAGATCTTATTAGAGCTGTGCCTCCACGCTATATGTCTCCTGACTCAGCACCAGCAGACAGGAGGGAGACCTGAACCACAGGATGAAACAGGAAGTAGAAGTACACTCTCCCAAGCATATTTTCATTTACAGCATTTGGCAGATACTCTTATCCAGTGTCACTTACAGAAGTAGAAGTGCTTTGTAGTCTCCATAAAAAAACACATCCTCAGGGTCTAATAAAATATTAGGAAGCTAAATTCCTGTTAAAGAGGAGTTAGTATTAGTACAGCAACACAACAACAGTACACGATGAGGTTTTTAATTAGTGCTCATTTTAGTGCTTGGTGATTGAAGGGAGTTGGTCTTTGTTTGAAGATAGACAGTGACTCAGCTGTTCAGTCAGCCAGAGGAAGTTCATTCCACCACCTGGGGGCCAGGACAGAGAAGAGTCTTGATGCAATATAAGGAGAGAAGGTTAGTTAGTTTTCTAGAGCTACCTAGAGTCTGCTTGTCTAGTCAGATGTGTAACCCAAGAATCTTCTCCATAGGGATCACAAAATCTAGACATGAGGATGCATCTCTAGGGATATACAGCAGCTCAGTCTTGCTGAGATATAAATGGATGACGATAGGTAGGGCAGGGAGAAAACGGGGGAAGATACAAAGTAATAATGTGAAAAGTAGAGCATGGTAATGCTAATATCTAGAGCTGATGAAGGATGGATGAAGTCCAGGTCCAAAAAAATTTACACTATTGTGTGTTAGAGGGCAGCTGTTAAAGGAGGAGCTACACCAGTGACTGAGCCAGAATCTGGAGCAGGGCCAGAGTGTGACCTGAAACACACACAAGACAGACAAAGAGAATGAGCCTGCAACTAGATTCATAACAGTAACTGATATCAGGTCAGAATCAGAGACTGTAATGGGGGAAAGATTAGTGATAGAGACGGAAAAAAATATTATCCACCAAACAGTTTCAGTTATGACAAATAGCACCTCAGCAAACTAAAAAAACAAATTATCTTAAAGTAGTGGATGTGATGGACTGTATGCAGTGTGGTGTGATTATTATTGAGAGATTTCTAATGTGAGTTGTGAGTTAGTGTGGTGTGGTTCCTCTCCTCCACAGAGTGTCATTGTGTCGTATCACATCCTCCAACTCAGCACCTGCAGTCGCTCCCAGCTGCAGCAGTGCAGTCTCTCTACAATCTGACTGAGGGAGGTTTTTGTACGACTCTATAACACTGTGTGAACACACCAACACTGTGGTGACTCTGACAGTAGTAATCTCCTGCATCTTCAGTCTGGACTCCACTGATGGTCAGAGTGAAATCAGATCCAGATCCACTGCCACTGAAACGAGCTGGAAAACCTGACTGTAACTGATTTACGTATTTAATCAGGAGTTTAGTAGCTTCTCCAGGTTTCTGCTGATACCAGTTTAACTCCTCACCAGTTGAGTCCTTGTACACTGCCTGACTGGTTCTACAGTTGATGGTGACTGTTTCTCCTGGAAGAGCAGATTTCACTGCAGGAGTCTGAGTTACTGTGGCTTGACCTCTGCATTCTGTAAAAATATATTTAATGTAGCATTAATTATAAGTTAAATATAATAATAAAAACAATAAGTGTATGTGTATGAACAGATCTTTTGAGTGATATAATATGAAGCAGTGTCTGACCTTGAGTCCAGAGGATCAGTGTCCAGATGAAGACGGGGATCAAAGTCATGGTAGCTGTGGGTGAAGTTGCTGTAGCAGCAGCTCTCGGTCATGAAGTGTTAAAGTCACAGCGCTATAAACACTCCCAGAGCACTGAAGCATGTGCTGCCAATGCAAAGTGTCCTCTAAGTATGGAAACACCTTTACCACATTCCCCCAATCTTACTGTAATTCTGAATCTACTACAGAGTTATTGTGTGAATTTTGCTTCTGGGGTCAGATGGAGCTTTTCTGGAAAATACTTTTAGGTCTAAGATGCATAAATAAGTGAATTAGAGAGAGAAGCTTAAACTTTGACTGGTTGGTGTTTGTACTGAATGTTAATGAGTTTCTCACTGTAGTGGATTTATGGTGGAAGAAGCAGCATCAGTGTTGGCAGTGAGTAAATACACACTAATATTTTTGAATGTAAATTAATGTTTAGATTATTGTAGGACTTAAATATCATATCATAACTTTCTATCAGTCTTCAGAAGGAGTGGAGGATTTATTCTCACTTTAGCTCAACACATTCAGTAATTTATTGCAAATTAATCATTAGTGCACCAGTATTTTTATTCAGTGAGGCATTATGGGTAAAACCTGTGCAATTGCACATCTACCTTTTGTGAATTTTCAGCTTTTATTTTGTGTAATTTATCTGTATGTCTTACACACTAGCTGCATGCTCAGTTTAGATTGACAATCTTAGTGAACAAAAAAAAACCAAAAAAAAAAAACCACTAAAACGTAATAAAACAGTCAGAGAGTTAGTGTATTAATCAGCTGATGTGAACAGAAGTTGGCTTTTTTTAGCTGTTTTGTAATAAGAAGTTTAAATGGATGGAGAGAGCAGTGAGTTTACAGCAGCAGGGTTTTTGTACAGCCACTAAACCTGTTTGTATCACTGTGGTGGACTTTTGGTGGAGGAACCAAACTGTCTGTGGGCCGTAAGTAACCTGTTTATTAATGACTGAGATGGAGTGTGTTCAGATTAATGACTGAAATTAGGCATGTTCAGAATAATGACTGAAATGGAGTGTGTTCATATTAATGACTGAAATTGAGTGTGTTCAGAATAATGACTGAAATGGAGTGTGTTCTGAGTCGTGTTATAAAGTGTAAATAATATCGTTCATAGTTATTTTCTTTTTCTTCACATCCAATCAGTGAGATGTCATTTTTGTATAAGACAGTCCTGTTTCTCAAATTTTCCTTATTTTCGAAGTTTGAGAAAATGTCTTTGACTATAGTGCTAATAACTAATTATAATTTAAATCTAAAAACAAAATAGATATCAGTGTTTGTGCATATTACTATGAATTTTTTGTTGATTTATACTAACTACATTTAATATCTTCAAGACTGTGAGTCCATAAACAGAATTAAATGTGGAAGCCTAAACTGAATTTACTTAAATGGCAAATAATCTCTATTGTAAATGCTGTTTAATCAGATTATCAAATAAATGTAATATTTTTGTTTATTGAATATCCAATATAATTTAATTTTATTGTCCACCAATCACCGAAATATTTATTATTGTGACTCTAAAAGATTTAAAAGTATTTGAATTGAATGTGAAAGGTTTTTGATGCTCCACTGAACTCATTTCTGCTCTGTAAGATATAAAGGGAAGTGAAACACACACAAAGAGCTGAAACGAAGCCTCAGTGAATGACAGCTGTCCATTCCTGTCTCATCTGTGTTTGTGTGTGTGTGTGTGTGTGTATGTGTGTGTGTGTGTCTGTGTGTGTGTGCGCGTGTGTGCAGGTCTCACCCAGCCCACTGTGACAGTTCTGCCTCCCTCCAGTGTGGACCTGCAGCAGGAGAAGGTCACACTCATGTGTGTGGCCTATAAGGGCTTCCCCTCGGACTGGAGGCTGAGCTGGAAGGTTGATGGGAGCAGCTTGAGCTCGGGGGAGAGCCACAGCACCGCCGTTCTGCACGCGGACGGCCTCTACAGCTGGAGCAGCACGCTGAGCATCCACCCGGAGCAGTGGAGGAACAAGGTGGTGACCTGTGAGGCCTCCAATGACAACCAACCTCCTGTGGTGAGCTCAGTAGACAGAGAGCAGTGCCAAGAGCTGTGAGCTCACACACACTTTACTCAGCTCACCTTCTACTGCTTCACTGTGTGTTCACTGTGTGGCCCACTTTCATAATTTCAAGTGCGTTATTAACGGGAGCTCACACACTCCTCAGTTTAAATCAGCTCTTCTTCTTCATTATCACCTAAATATGTGTTAAGTGTGTGTATCACTGCAATGTTCTGCTTTGAATTATTAATAAAAGCCTTTGAATCAGTAAACACTTTTTCTTTACATTGTTGATTATGCACATCACACACAAATCACCAATGCATCTGTCTCAGTATATTATACAACCTGATTGTTCATGAGAAAGAATAATAATAATAATAATAATAATAATAATGTTTGGTTTTACACCATACTGTCACTGGAGAATATAACTATATAACCTTTGGCTATATAATTTTCTAAGCGTCCTGTATTTTGAAATGTCTTCAGCCTGAACTAGTCAAGATAAAGCATCTACACTGAGGATGTGGTTGAGTGGGAATGAAGTTGTAAAGCATTTATGTTTAAAAGAGAGTATGGGAATAGTTTTATATAATATTATGGGAAAGTTCATGTTACTTTCACCCATCTGCTAGTTAGGGACTGGTGTGATGCTTATGGAAATTCTGTTACACCTACTGTATTAATCACAACTGTACCCCTGTATGTTACACATACTGAACTGAAATAAATATTCAGTTGCAAAAAAATCATTCCCAGATAGCAAGCTGACATCGATCCATTGTTGATTTTTCATCAGAATCATCATTTTGGTTGAGATCGGAATTTCTATATCAGATCAACTTTGAACTGTTATTGAAAGCTGACAGCTTGTAATGTTGAACAAAGTGACATTGAAGTAAAATCTATTTATACTTCACCGTGAAATACAGCGACATGCGCACTGACTTGGAGTTGACCACGAAATCACGACGACCGTGAATATAACGTTTTGTAGTCTTCCAGAGGTCATTTTGGATCTGGAAAGAACCGGTGTGCCTTTGTGTCCGGAGCCATCCTTGTTGTTATATCAGGTAAGGAAAGGATTAAATTCATATTACAGTATCGCAAAAGTACAGTGTTTGAGTGATTGATTCTCCCAAATTAAAATATTAGCAAATAGTTTTAAAGCATTTAATTTATATCCTGCTTTATGTGTAAATTTTACTGTTATAACTGCTAGCCAACTTTGGTGAGTCTGGGGTTCCATTATTCATTATTCTTCAATTCTATATGCTAAGATTGTGTATTCACAGTGTAGCTGTTGAAATTATTCAACAGACCCATTTGGGTCTGAGTCCACCATTTACTGTTAGTCGACCATATGCAGGCTTTATGCAGCTCTTTGCGCTGGCTAGATATGTACATAATGGTAAGGATGATGGCACATACATTTTGAAGTTTATGGTGTTTTGGAAAGTTTTACCCTTGAAATAATACTGTAAGTAGAAATAGGTAAATTCGCTAATGCTGTTAGCATTAGTAAATAAATTGCTGCAGGTACCATTAGCTAGCTCATATTAGTTAGCTAACGTTAGCTATTAACAACTGTAGGTGGACTTTTGTGTTTGTCAGAGCCGTCCGCGTACTTTAGTGTGGTAATATTCATGTTTCTGCCTTACATAAATACATATGGGCTGTGTTGTTATGGTATTTCGGACAGATTTTTTTTTGTGTGTTAACAGTGGTAACCCTTTCTCCCACCCGCCCGCCTCGAACACACGCATGCGAGAGCACCCAAACTTAGACAGATCTGTAAAAGTATGCCCCATTGGGTTTTTTCTGGCTACAGCTCTGGTGTTTGTACTAGCTAAATGTTAGTATATGATGATAATACATAAACGAGGTAGTTGGTGGTGGTGGGAAGTTTTACCTTTGAAATAATGCTGTAAGAAGAAATAGATAAACTCGCTAATGTTAGTGTGGCGGACGAGTGCAGTACAGGTTTTAACACGACTACGCCACCTGGGGGATTTTCACCCAGGAAATAGAAATAAACCCTAAAGATTATTATTAGGTCACACAGGTTCGCTTCTCTTTTAAAAACAAAAGGTAGGCAGGAAACGTAGGGATCGTATAAAAATACAAACGTTGACGCAGCCACCACCACCCGTGGAACCCCAGCTCCTGAAAGAAAATCAAAAACAAAATAGATAAATCTTATAACAGAAATGAAATTACAATATACAAATATTCAAAAAAAAGGAAGAAAAACAAACAGGGAACTGCACATTACTCAAATCGACCGCCAAACTGTCAAGCCCCGAGCGAAGCAAGATCTGTTTGCTACAAAACAGCTTTAACTCACATACCTGAAAGGAGGGCAGTCATCAACTCCACTATTTGAACCGAAGGAGACACGCACAGATGAAAAGACAAGCTAGGATGCAACAAACGAATCATTAATACCACATGAACAGTAATTGGAAGGGTCAGCGAGCTGCTACGTGCTAACAGCACATACCTGAAACCATCGTCAATAAACAGAACGGGGAGGATCCGGGCGTGACGCATCACAGGCTGCAACCAACCCGCTCTAAAATAGGAAGCACTCGTCACTAATTGGTGGTCACAAGTGTCAATCACCACCACTTACCTCATTCAATTCAATTAAATTCAATTTTATTTGTATAGCGCTTTTAACAATGGACATTGTCACAAAGCAGCTTTACAGAAATAAATGGATTCACAAAAATATATTGTAAATATTTAAATTTATCACTGTGAATTTATCCCTAATGAGCAAGCCAGTGGCGACGGTGGCAAGGAAAAACTCCCCGAGATGATATGAGGAAGAAACCTTGAGAGGAACCAGGCTCAAAAGGGAACCCATCCTCATCTGGGTGCAACGGATAGTGCAATTATAAATAAATCCCTTCTATTGTGTACTATATGGACAAATAGTGCAATTGTGCAACCAATAAATTCATCACAGTATTTGCAAGAGGTCCGGCTGGTTAAAATCTATCCACTGTCCACTGATGGAGTCCTGAGTACGAAGCTGCTCGTGGCAACTGCAGCCCCAAAGCCACTACAGCAATCGCAGTCCCAAGCCATTACAGTACAGCTCCCCATATGTGATCCCCAAGCCATCTCCACAGCCCCCAGGTGGCACCATCCCCAGCAATCCAAACAGTTCTTCAGGCAGTCCATATGGGGCCACCCCCAGCAGCAGCGAGCGAACTCAACCGATGAGAACTCCAACCAGAAGTAGGGCATCAGGATGGGTCAGGCAGCGAGGAGGAGCAGAAGGGGTCAGGATCACTGGCATCACTGGCATCTCAGAAGTAGCATGTGTAGCTCGACAGAGAGTGAGGGAGAGAGAGAGATGGAGAGAAAGGAAGAGATTGTTAGGTGAGCTTTTGTCCTCTAATGGTTAAGCACGATGTACTTTGCATGCAGAGTGCAAGCAGGGACTCCGGCAAGACTAGCTATGACAGCATAACTGAAAGGGAGAGCCAGAAGCTAACACAGACATGAGGGCACCCTGGGACATAAGGCAGCCAGCCACTCCACCGTCGACAAACCTGAGTGAACGTGTGAGAGTGGGGGGGCGACAGCATCCAAACATCCCATTTCACCACAACACTCTATGCCTGTGAAACCCTCCAGACCTGCCCCTGTACCTAAGAAAACTATTCACAAAAGGCTTGACTAAACAAATATGTTTTCAGCCTAGACTTAAACACTGAGACTGTGTCTGAGCCCCGAACACTAAGTGGAAGGCTGTTCCATAACTGTGGGGCTTTGTATGAGAAAGCTGTCACATTCATACTGTCACAATCCACCCCCAGCTTCTGCATCGTCGCCCCAACGATGAACTAAACAAAAACCTACCCTCTAAACCTTCAGTCCCAAGGACGGAGCCAAGCAACAGCTGTACTACCCACTATACTAGACACTGTACCTGCCCCAAACGATCGTGGGAGATGATGTTCATTAGAGTGCTGCCCAGCCGTACTCCTTCCAGTCCTCACCACACTCTCACCCTTCACGGCAGAACTTAAAGGAGGATTCATTACCGGCTGCCCATGCACCTCTGCCTCAGGAATTTCTTCTACTCCCTGGGCTTCACCAGACCCCTGAGGGACAGACTGGACAATACTCCAAGGTGCTTGCCCACTACTAACCTGCGGTGTTTCAGGCACCAAGACAAACAAATCTCCCTCCTCCGACTCCTCTTCCCGAGGCCGCACAGGTTCCACTAAGGGAATGTCCTGCAATAGGGGGGAGGGGTTCCTGCCAATCTGAGGTTTCAGCAAGGATCGGTGCACATGTTTTAACTTACCTAAATCTGTGGTGGGGGCAATAGTATACACCACACCCCCTTCCTTGGGTACCTTCACGATCTGATACACCACTGAGCTCCACAGGTCGTGGATTTTATGTCGACCTCTCACGCTATAGTCGCGGAGATATACCAACTGACCCTCCTTCAGTGGTGATTCTCGTACCTGCAGATCATGCCTGGCCTTTCGGCGATCGGCCGCGGCCCCCAACCGCTCACGAACACCCTCAAAAGCCACCTGCAACCGATCCTGATGCTCCAGGACCCACTGATGAACACTACCTGCCAGTGGTTCCTCGACTCTACCAAGCAGGAAGTCGACTGGAAGTCTAGGCTCCTGCCCGAACATCAAAAAATAAGGGCATTCCCCTGTAGCTTGATGAGGAGTAGTGTTATAGGCAAAAAGTACCTGGGGAAGACAAGATGGCCAATCCCCCTTCTTTGACACAGGCAAGGTGCGCAAAAGATTATGCAACGTTCGGTTGGAACGTTCGCACTGGCCGTTTCCAGCAGGGTGGTATGGAGTAGTGCGCGACTTCTCAACTCCGTACAAGCAACACAGCTGCTGAATGAGGGCTGACTCAAAATTACGGCCTTGGTCCGAATGGATACGACCAGGCACCCCAAATTTACAGAACCATTCAACCACAAGAACGTGTGCCACCGTCTCAGCTTGTTGGTTTCTGGTAGGTACGGCCAAGGTGTATTTGGAGAAAATATCGGTCATGACCAACACATTCTCAAAACCAGAACGTGAGGGCTCCAACACAGTGAAATCCAAGGCCAGAATCTCATTTGGCCGTGCAGCCAACAGATGTCCCATGAAGCTAACAGGGGCGGACGGAACACCCTTGGCACACTGGCACCTCTCACACTCATGGCACCAGCGGGCAATATCCGAAGACATCCCCGGCCAATAACATCGCTGCCACACCAACTGAGTGGTGCGCTCCACCCCCTGGTGCCCAGGCTGTTGGTGCAGTTGTGTCAACACCTCCGACTTCATGGCTGCAGGCAATAGCACTTGGAGGACCTCCTCTCCACCATCCGGGCGAAAAACCCGACGATAAAGCACCCCCTCGTTCTCCACCAGGCGATCCCACTGCCGAAACAAAATCATAGCAGACCGGGAGAGTTTCTTACCCTCCTCAGAGCTGGGTGGCGTTTTCCGCCTCCAAAACACCAACAGCTCCCCGATAACTGAATCGGCCCGCTGCTGAGCACACATATCACTGATTGAATAACCAGGAAATGATACAATTTGGTTCACCTGAGTCACCAATCCACCTTGAGCAGCTTGACGCAACGCAACTGGAACAGCTGCACCCGGGCACAAATCCTGAACTTCTTCCACCACAGGGAGATTTTGGCATGACAAGGCATCAGCATTGCGGTTGCTCTTACCTGACCTATATTTAAGCTCAAAATCAAAGGCTGCCAACTGGGCAGCCCAGCGCTGTTCCATGGCACCTGACTTAGCTGAGGTCAGGTAGCTAAGAGGATTATTATCAGTGTAGACTACACACTTATGCCCCAGTAGGTATTCCCGGAACTTCTCAGGCATGGCCCACTTGAGAGCAAGAAACTCCAGCTTTATAGAACTGTAGTTAGATGTATTGCGCTCAGTGGGCCTAAGACCTCAGCTACCATAAGCTATGGGACGCACGTTACCTTGTTGCTCTTGTGAAAGAACTGCCCCTAGTCCCCCATGACTGGCGTCCACCTCCAAGATAAAAGGAAGTGAAAAGTCGGCATAGGCAAGCACAGGGGCTGTGGTAAGTCTACTCTTTAACTCTTCAAAGCTACTCTGACACTCAGTAGACCAGGCTTCAGCAAACTCACGGGACCCATACTTTAACCGCTTCGGGGTTGCCAGCTCCGCCGCCAGCCTGTGAAGGGGAGCAGCTAGCCTCGCAAACCCCTCCACAAAACGTCTGTAGTAGCTAGCAAACACAAAAAATGACCGCAACCCCTCAACACTGGTTGGCCGAGGCCACTGTGAAACTGCCTCAATCTTACCTGGGTCGGTGGAGACCCCTTCTGAAGAAATCACATGACCCAAGTACTGCACTTCACGTTTAAAGAAGGCACACTTGGACAACTTGGCCTTCAAACCTTCCCTAAGTAACCGGCTTAAGACTACCTCCATCCGAGCTAGATGTTGATCAACTGAAGAGGAAAACACAACAATGTCATCCAGGTACAAGAGAAGAGACTGGCACTGTTGGTCCCCAAACAACCGTTCCATTAAACGTTGGAAGGTGCTGGGGGCATTGCAAAGCCCAAACAGCATCCTGTTCCATTCAAAGAGCCCGAAAGGAGTACAAAAAGCAGTCTTGGGTCTATCTGCCTCACTAACAGGGACCTGATTGTACCCGCTGGCAAGGTCCATGGTAGAAAACCAACGTGCCCCTGCCAGCGAGTCCAGTGTCTCCTCAATACGGGGTAGAGGGAAGGCATCCTTCCTGGTCTTAGAATTTAAATGACGGTAGTCTACACACATGCGTAGGCTACCGTCCTTCTTTTTGACCAGGACGATGGGCGAAGCATAAGGGCTACAGCTCTTTCTAATTATCTGGGCCTCAAGCAGTTGGATAATGTGTGCCTTCACTACCTCATACTCAGATGGAGGAATGCGCCTATACCACTGCCGCACAGGGACCTCATCTAGCAAGGGGATGTCATGGGAAATGAGACGAGTGCATCTCAAATCCCCATCGTATATAGAAAACACAGACGAATACTTATCCAGTAATGCCCTCACCTTACCTTGTTCTTCCAATGACAACACAGACAAATCAATAGCCCTGATCTGTTCTTGTACAGACGGGAACGCCTGCATGACTTGTGTACTCACCCTAGCCGAAACCACCTGAACTTCAGTGACCTCTGGGGGTAAGCTAACCACATAAACATGGTTAACAGTGCCTACGACCGTGCTAGCATACATCACTACATCTATCGTGCCCACATTAACCACAGGCACATAGGCTGTACCACGGTCCACCTGTACTAGAGCAGGAGATGCCAACAACCCTGATGGAAGACCAGAATCTAATCAGGACATTCATTCCCAAGACTCCAGGAACCAATGCTGTAACCAATGGCACGACCTAAGCTGTTCCTGACCTAAGCTGTTCCTGACCCCAAGACCCAAAATTCCGAGGAACAAAAACAAATCGATCCGTCGCTGATGCGCCAGTACCAGCAAGTGGGGGATCTACAACTGCAGAAATGGGAGCATTAGATGGACCAGGCTGTGCAATTGGCACTTGCTCCTGTCGCAATCTTTCGTTATCTGCCCTTAATTGGGCTACCAATTCCCTCAACTCACGTAGTTCATCGTCCATAATTACAAACCACACAATCACTTACCACCACTGATGAAAATACAAGACTCAGAGGGTCTACTCTTCACACCAACCTACAAAGTGAAAAACTGCTGCTGTCCAGTTTCTGCAAAAGAAAATAGAACACAGAATATCCAAAACACAAAACCAACACATACGATACCCACGTCTCTGCACTACACAATAGAGAGTCCTGCGGACTACGCCAGAATGTGGCAGACGAGTGCTGTACAGGTTTTAACACGACTACGCCACCTGGGGGATTTTCACCCAGGAAATAGAAATAAACCCTAAAGATTATTATTAGGTCACACAGGTACGCTTCTCTTTTAAAAACAAAAGGTAGGCAGAAAACGTAGGGATCGTATAAAATTACAAAATTAATTCACAATGAATTCAACAAGATAAAAAAAATTGCTTAAAATAATCACAATGATAAAGTGCCACTCCTAGCAGCTCACTCTCAAATAACAGTCCAATAAACTAAGACAGACCAACTTACAGGACTGAGGTTACCCACAGGAGTGATCACCAGCCCTATTTATCCAAAAAACACACTTCCACACACCCCACCGTGCACTCAGATCACACACCCAAACACTTCAAAAGTGTCACACGGCAAACGTTGACGCAGCCACCACCACCCGTGGAACCCCAGCTCCTGAAAGAAAATCAAAAACAAAATAGATAAATCTTATAACAGAAATGAAATTACAATATACAAATATTCAAAAAAAAGGAAGAAAAACAAACTCAGTTCAAACTACGAGGAAAACAAAACTCGTAAGGAGCGGCCGCGTAGTCTGTACGCCAGCTCCTATAATCAAATAGACGATCCTCCGCCCCGAGATAAAACAAAGAAATTAAATAAACCAAAAATAAAAAAAGAAAGAAACCAGACAGCAGCAGCAGTCCCCTTTTATTAGTTGCGAAGTAACAGCGTTCTTGCAGCGCGGTAGCAAAAACGACAGCGTAGCAACAATAATCGCCAAGAACGAAAGGGAGAATCCTGCGGCAAATACGAATAACAAAACAGTGTTACCAATTACATGATCACCCACTAAAATACCCCACTCGTAACCACATGTGAGACACTTACCAACAAGGACAAATGTGCTTTATGATCCGTTCACAGGCCAGGATACACAGCCTTCATATAACCCGCTGCTAAACTAAAGTACAGGGAACTGCACATTACTCAAACCGACCGCCAAACTGTCAAGCCCCAAGCGAAGCTAGATCTGTTTGCTACAAAACAGCTTTAACTCACCTACCGGAAAGGAGGGCAGTCATCAAATCCAATACTTGAAACAACCGAAGGAGACACGCACAGATGAAAAGACAAGCTAGGATGCAACAAACAAATCATTAATGCCACATAAACAGTAATTGGAAGGGTCAGTGAGCTGCTACGTGCTAACAGCACATACCTGAAACCATCGTCAATAAACAGAACGGGGAGGATCCGGACGTGACGCATCACAGGCTGCAACCAACCCACTCTAAAATAGGAAGCACTCGTCACTAATTGGTGGTCACAGGTGTGAATCACCACCACTTACCTGATTCATACTGTCACATATGCAAAATTCATGGAACATAAGATATGTTTTAATCACTTTTATATCTCTTAGGATAAAAGCAATAAATCAGTAAATTAAAAAATCAAGGATAAAAAAAAAACTTTAACTGGATGGGAAATATGTGAACATCTTACTGAACTGAAAGCAGGTGTAACTAATCAAAGTTACAATATGTCCATACATAAATGTACACAAGTGTGTAAAAATGAAAGGTGAATGACTTGAGCTAAAAGTAGAGAGCAGGATGTGTATTATTTCAGTGTGGTCTCATACAGTGTCACAAAAATTAGTGGCTATGGTTAGGATTAGGGGCAGGCTAGTGTTGATACGTTTTCTTACAAACTTCTTTCATATAAAACTGAATGAAATCTAATTACTTTTCCTCATAAAGACTCAGAATCTTAATAACATACACATAGTTACACAGAAGAACTCAAAGTGCACTAGGAGTACAACAGAACAGGACAACAGGTGAGACAAACTGGACACGAAACTTCTGTAATGACAGGAACAGATAGAAATGGTAATGCTGATATCTAGAGCTGATGAAGGATGGATGAAGACCTGGTCCAAAAAAGTTTACACTATTGTGTGTTAGAGGGCAGCTGTTAAAGGACAGGAGGAGCTACACCAGTGACTGAGCCAGAATCTGTAGCAGGGCCAGAGTGTGACCTGAAACACACACAAGACAGATACAGAGATTGAGGCTGCAACTAGATTAATAACAGTGACTGATATCAGGTCAGAATCGGAGACTGTAATGGGGGCAGGATTAGTGATAGAGACTGAAAAAAAAAATTATCCACCAAACAGTTTCAGTTATGACAAATAGCACCTCAGCAAACTAAAAAAACAAATTATCTTAAAGTAGTGGATTTGATGGACTGTGTGCAGTGTGGTGTGATGATTATTGAGAGATTTCTAATGTGAGTTGTGAGTTAGTGTGGTGAGGTTCCTCTCCTCCACAGAGTGTCATTGTATCGTATCACATCCTCCAACTCAGCACCTGCAGTCGCTCCCAGCTGCAGCAGTGCAGTCTCTCTACAATCTGACTGAGGGAGGTTTTTGTACGACTCTATAACACTGTGTGAACCAGTAGCCAGTGATGGAATGGTAACTCTGACAGTAGTAATCTCCTGCATCTTCAGTCTGGACTCCACTGATGGTCAGAGTGAAATCAGATCCAGATCCACTGCCACTGAAACGAGCTGGAAAACCTGACTGTAACTGATTCACATATTTAATCAGGAGTTTAGGAGCTTCTCCAGGTTTCTGCTGATACCAGTGTAACCACTGACCAGATGAGTCCTTGTACACTGCCTGACTGGTTCTACAGTTGATGGTGACTGTTTCTCCTGGAAGAGCAGATTTCACTGCAGGAGTCTGAGTTACTGTGACTTGACCTCTGCATTCTGTAAAAATATATTTAATGTAGCATTAATTATAAGTTAAATATAATAATAAAAACAATAAGTGTATTTGTATGAACAGATAATTGTAGAGATAAAATATGAAGCAGTGTCTGACCTTGAGTCCAGAAGATCAGTGTCCAGATGAAGACGGGGATCAAAGTCATGGTAGCTGTGGGTGAAGTTGCTGTAGCAGCAGCTCTGAGTCATGAAGTGTTAAAGTCACAGCGCTATAAACACTCCCAGAGCACTGAAGCATGTGCTGGCAATGCAAAGTGTCCTCTAAGTATGGAAACACCTTTACCAAATTCCCCCAATCTTACTGTAATTCTGAATCTACTACAGAGTTATTGTGTGAATTTTGCTTCTGGGATCAGATGGAGATTTTCTGGAAAATACCTTTAGGTCTAAGATGCATAAATAAGTGAATTAGAGAGAAGCTTAAACCTTGACTGGTTGATGTTTGTACTGAATGTTAATGTGTTTCTCACTGTAGTGGATTTATGGCGGAAGAAGCAGCATCAGTGTTGGCAGTGAGTAAATACACACTAATATTTTTGAATGTAAATTAATGTTTAGATTATTGTAGGACTTAAATATCATATCATAACTTTCTATCCGTCTTCAGAAGGAGTGGAGGAATTATTCTCACTTTAGCTCAACACATTCAGTCATTTATTGCAAATTAATCATTAGTGCATCAGTATTTTTATTCAGTGAGGCATTATGGGTAAAACCTGTGCAATTGCACATCTACCTTTTGTGAATTTTCAGCTTTTATTTTGTGTAATTTATCTGTATGTCTTACACACTAGCTGCATGCTCAGTTTAGATTGACAATCTTAGTGCTTAAATAAAAAAACAAACAAAAAAAAACACTAAAACGTAATAAATTCAGTCAGAGAGTTAGTGTATTAATCAGCTGATGTGAACAGAAGTTGGTGTTTTTTAGCTGTTTTGTATTAAGAAGTTTAAAAGGATCGAGAGAGCAGTGAGTTTAGAGCAGCAGGGTTTTTGTACAGCCATTAAACCTGTTTGTATCACTGTGGGTCACTTTTGGTGGAGGAACCAAACTGTCTGTGGGCCGTAAGTAACCTGTTTATTAATGACTGAGATGGAGTGTGTTCAGTGTTCACTTTCATAATTTCATGTGCGTTATTAACGGGAGCTCACACACTCCTCAGTTTAAATCAGCTCTTCTTCTTCATTATCACCTAAATATGTGTTAAGTGTGTGTATCACTGCAATGTTCTGCTTTGAATTATTAATAAAAGCCTTTGAATCAGTAAACATTTTTTCTTTACATTGTTGATTATGCACATCACACACAAATCACCAATGCATCTGTCTCAGTATGTCATACAACCTGATTGTTCATGAGAAAGAATAATAATAATAATAATAATAATAATAATAATAATAATAATAATAATAATAATAATAATAATGTTTGGTTTTACACCATACTGTCACTGGAGAATATAACTATATAACCTTTGGCTATATAATTTTCTAAGTGTCCTGTATTTTGAAATGTCTTCAGCCTGAACTAATCAAGATAAAGCATCTACACTGAGGATCATTAAATCTATGTTTGGAAAGCTCACTATGATTCAGCTGCCAAAAATCCAGTGAATTGATAACATATTGTTACTTCATACTTTATAATATTTTTTTAATTATATCAGAAAATTTGGCAAATGTGTCTTAATATTAATATTTCTTTTTTGTTGCAGCTGCAAGAAATTCTGCAATGCAGCTTATGAATAAGTCCAGAAAAGTTTGTCTTGAAAGTCAGCACTTGGTTAGAGCTATTAGCCACCAAAATTTAAATGCAATATCTACAGATGTGTGTCTGTGTGTTCCATCATGTTGAACCCTGTGACACTGCAAGATCAGTGTGTAGTGTCAAAATGTGTTTTCAGAGATTACTTCAAATAGACTGTCCCGTATGATTGTTTAAAAAGATACACGTTGTGGAGCACTAATCTTCTTTCTTCTCTAAAGATGTTGCGTTGAACAAATAGGTGGAAATGGTGACAGAACTTACAAAGGAAGTAAAGAACCTCCGGGAGGAATTTCATGGTTTCCTCCAACAGTCCGTTTCAGTTTGGAGCCACCCTGCACTCCCTGTGCCTGTCTCGTTACCTCTGCGTCCTGCATTTGGCACAGGCAAAGAAAGTGATGCTAACAATTTATTGAGCATTAGCTAGGTGTTTCAATAGAGAACATTTACAGTCTAAAATAACTTTAAGCTTGGGAATCCATATACGAGATGACGACATGACTTCAATTCTGTCTACCTTCGTATGAACCCCTATACCCTCTACCCCTTCTATTCAATTCAATTCAATTCATTTTTATTTGTATAGCGCTTTTTACAAAGGTCATTGTCTCAAAGCAGCTTTACACAAACAAAAGTAAAGTGAAGTGTGTGTGTGTGCCGTCTCTGATGAGCAAGCAGGGCGACGGTGGCAAGGAAAAACTCCCTGAGATGGTGATAGGAAGAAACCTTGAGAGGAACCAGGCTCAACAGAGAACCCATCCTCATATGGGTTTACACTGTAGTGTGCGTGTGTGTGAGCACAATGTGTGTTGGTGTAGTCCATGGAAAACAGCTGAAGCGTTTTCGTGGCAGTATGAAGCATTGCCGGTGGACAGGTCCAGAGTGAAGGGGGGGAGGTCTGGATCACCGGCAGCTCAGGAGTGTAGCTCGGCAGAAGGAGAAGGAAAGTGGTTAGGTACACTCACAGTCACCGTGTGGAGATAAAACTCAACATCCACGAGTCCCCCAGATCTACTCCTTTGATAAAAACACTAGTCGCTAAATGGTAGGTTAAATAAATAAGTCTTCAACCTCGACTTAAACACTGAGACCGTGTCTGCTTCACGTACATTAACTGGGAGACTATTCCATAATTTTGGGGCTTGGTAAGAGAAAGCTCTGCCCCCTGCCGTGGTTTTGGCAATGCGTGGTACTGATAGACAGCCTGCATCCTTAGAGCGAAGTAGGCGCGGCGGAACATAAGGTACTAACATATCGCTTAAATACTGCGGAGCGAGACCGTTTAATGCTTTATAGGTTAGGAGTAATATTTTAAAATCGATGCGGAATCTTACTGGGAGCCAGTGTAATGTAGATAAGACTGACGTGATATGCTCATACTTCCTAGTCCTAGTCAGGACCCTCGCTGCTGCGTTCTGAACTATCCGAAGCTTATTTATGCATCTAGACGAGCATCCAGATAGTAAAGCATTACAGTAATCTAATCTGGACGTGATAAATGCATGGACTAGTTTTTCAGCATCACTTAGCGAAAGTATATTTCTAATCTTAGCAATATTTCTGAGGTGGAAAAATGCTAACCTGCTTACATTATCTACATGCGCCTCAAATGAGAGATTAGAGTCTATAATCACACCGAGATCTTTTACTGTTAGACTACTTGAAACAGAGAGACCATCTAAAGTAACAGTGTGATCTCTAAACTTACTTCTAGCGGCTTGTGGTCCCAGTACCAGAACCTCTGTTTTTTCTGGGTTTAGCAGGAGAAAGTTGCTTAGCATCCAGTCTCTTATGTCTATCGCACATGCCTCAACTTTCTTTAACTGGCTATTCTCATCTGGCCTTGCTGAGACGTATAACTGTGTGTCATCAGCATAACAATGGAAGCTAATATTATGTTTGCGGATTATGTTACCTAAAGGGAGCATGTATAACGTGAAAAGCAGTGGGCCTAAGACTGAACCCTGCGGAACGCCATATTCTACTCGATAACGTGCTGAGTGGTCACCGTTTAAATTTACAAACTGATAGCGATCGGTTAAATAAGATCTAAACCAGTCGAGGGCTGAGCCCTTAATTCCTACGACCTTTTCCAGTCTGTGAAGAAGGATATTATGGTCGATAGTGTCGAACGCTGCGCTAAGGTCGAGTAAATATCTTGGTAGGTGAGACGCTTCACCGTAATTGGAGGGACAACACTGGAAATGTAGATCTACCGCATGCTTTCAGGTGCCCTGAATAAATGACCTATCACCATTAATAAATTGTCAGAAAGCTGGTGGAGCCGGCGTCGCCGTTGATGGTTGAGGTCTGAGCTGGCTCATGCGGCGAACCATGTCCTGAGTGACGTTAGTTAAGTCCCTAAAGCAACGCTCATGGGTGGCACTCACAAACAGGGAACTCAATATCCACACGAACGGTATGAAACAGATTACAGAGTCCTGTAGCAGTGGAGACGCACTAATGGCTGACTCGCTAGTGGCAGCAGGGCAAATCTCCGTAGGCAGACATATCCAAAGGAGCAGGCAGAAATCCCAGTGCAACAGTTCCATATGTGACAGTATGAATGAGGTAAGTGGTGGTGATTGACACTTGTGATCACCAATCAGCGACGAGTGCTTCCTATTTTAGAGCGGGTTGGTTGCAGCCTGTCACGTCTGGATCCTCCACTTTCTGTTTATTGATGGTGGTTTCAGGTATGTGCTGTTAGCCTGTAGCAGCTCGCTAACTTTTTAATTACTGTTTGTGTGGCAGTAACGATTTGCTTGTTGCATCCTAGATTGTCTTTTCATCTGTGCGCGTGTCTCCTTCGGTTACTTCAGTAGTGGATTTGATGACTGCCCTCCTTTCAGGTGTGTGAGTTGAAGCTGTTTTGTAGCAAACAGATCGTCTAGCTTCGCTTGGGGCTTGACAACTTGGCGGGTTGGTTTGAGTAATGTGCAGTTCCCTGTACTTCAATTTAGCAGCAGGGTATATGAAGGCTGTGTATCCTGGCCTGTGAACGGATTATAAAGCACATTTATCTTCGTTGGTAAGTGTCTTGCATGTGGTTATGAGTGGGGAATTCTAGCGGGTGATATGTAACTATTAGTAACACTGTTTTCTGTTTTGTTATTCGTATTTGCCGCAGGATTCTCCCTTTTGTTCCGGGAGATCATTGTTGCAGCTCTGTCGTTTTTTTTTCTTTCTTTGGTTTTTCCTTTTCTTTCTTTTGAATTTGTATGTGACTCCATTTGACTGATTTCATTTACTTCTGTTCATAAGATTTATTTGGTTTGATTTTCTTTCAGGAGCTGGGGTCCCACGGGTGAAGGATCTTTTTTGGTGGTGGTGCTGCTTCAACGTTTGCCGTGGGACACTTTTTGGAGTGTTTGGGTGTGTGATCTGAGTGCACGGTGGGATGTGTGATCTGAGTGCACGGTGAGGGGTGTGATCTGAGTGCACGGTGGGGTGTATGGAAGTGTGCTTTTTGGATAATTAGCACTCGTAATCACTCCTGTGGGTAACCTCAGTCCTGGAAGTTGGTGTATTTTGTTTTTGTTTATTTTGTGTTGTGTAAATTTGGTTTTTATGTAACGTGTTTTCTTGTGGTTCTGTTTTATTATTTGAATCAGTTACCAGTCACTGTATCTTTAACAGTGAGGGTATTACTTCCTTTTTGTTGTAAGGTTTATTTTTGTGATTTTGTGTGAATTTCTGTCTTTTATGTAATTTGTTTTGTGTATTTTTGTTATTGAACCGTCATTGGAGAGAGGTGCCAGGAGTGGCACCTGATCATTGAGGCTATTTTAAGTGATTTTTCTATTTTGTTGAAATTCATTGTGAATACATTTTGTAATTTTATGATACCTTCCTGTTTCCTGCCTACCTTTTTATAAACAAAGCAAACCTGTGTGACCTAATAATAAACCTTGGGGTTTATTTCTATTTCCTGGGTGAACATCCCCCAGGTGGTGTAGTCGAGTTTTCTACAAGTAGATGAACTTGGGTTTGTGTGTTAAAACCTGTACCGCACCCCACCACACACATAATCCAAAAACCAACAGGCAGACAAACAATAACGCAGACTTAACTGAAATACCAAATACAGGCAGGGTCAAAACTGGGAAGACTAACATGGGAAACAGGGCAGGATAGCTGCTCAGGCATGCAACACACATGCTGGGTGAGGCCTTATATAGTGATGGAGATACAAAATGGCCACCGCAATAAGTGCTAGTCCCAAAATGGCCACCACCCCGGAAGTGCAAGTCATGACATAAATGGCCAGGGAAGAAGTTGAAAGACCAAGCAGAAGAAGGCATTCAAGGAAACAGGTGGTTGGAAGTGGTCTGCCATGTGACATATTATTTTTCTTTTTTCTGGTATTACCCTGCTATTTTCTCTACTACATCACCCCTGTTGATACCCCACTCCCCAATCGCACACAATCACCACTACAACATGTGCACACCTCAGCTGAACTGTACAAAACAAAATTCTATAATTAATGGGATAGTATAAAAATCTTAAATTTTTCCATACACCTTTTTCTGATCTGTTTTAGATGCACTGACTCAACAAATGGGAGCAGAAGCAGTTTCGGAGTACGCATATCCAAATGCTGTCCAGAAATGGCTCTGATACACTCCAGATCGTGCGGGTGGGACTGGACGACAGACAGCTGCACCGGTTCCTCCAGTGTCTCTGACAACCAACTGATTCTTTTTTAAAATGTTTAAACCTGTTGTAGTGCATTTGTTGTCCCTTTTGTAAACATTCTGAAAAATAAAGAATTTATAGACATGCTTATTGAAATTGCTGTTATTTATATATTTCAGATTTTTCTCCTGGCTGTATATAAAGTAGGATTAGTTTTCACAGTACTGGGGAGGACAATGGGTAAACCAGGGTTAGGAACCTGTGAGTTAGCCAATGTCAGGACCATGAACACTGATCAAGCACATGGAACCTCAAACAGCAAGAAACTACACAGAAGTGAGGAGAAACACTAACATCTTTGTTGTTTAAAATAGGTTCATGTGTTCCAGGTGAAACAAATCCAGGGAGCAGGTAACTTTCCGTAAGTGTCACTTCTGTAACACTGTGTGAACCAGTAGCCAGTGATGTAATGGTAACTCTGACAGTAGTAATCTCCTGCATCTTCAGTCTGGACTCCACTGATGGTCAGAGTGAAATCAGATCCAGATCCACTGCCACTGAAACGAGCTGGAACACCTGACTGTAACTGGTTTACATATTTAAACAGTAGTTTAGGAGCTTCTCCAGGTTTCTGCTGATACGAGTGTAACTCTACACCAGATGAGCCCTTGTACACTGCCTGACTGGTTCTACAGTTGATGATGACTGTTTCTTAATAGGAGAGCAGATTGAGGGACAGCAAATAAACTCAGATGGAAGGAGTAAAAATGAGTGGAGCGATAACAGATAGAACAGGAATGAGTTTGATAATCAGATACTGATTTGTTATTTGTAAAGCTGTTATTTTTTCAGTTGTGACAGTTAGCACCATGACTGTGTAGAAAACTAAAAAGTAGTACATATGATGGACTGTGTGCAGTGTGGTGTGATGATTATTGAGAGATATCTAATGTGAGTTGTGAGTTAGTGTGGTGTGGTTCCTCTCCTCCACAGAGTGTCATTGTGTCTTATCACATCCTCCAACTCAGCACCTGCAGTCGCTCCCAGCTGCAGCAGTGCAGTCTCTCTACAATCTGACTGAGGGAGGTTTTTGTACGACTCTATAACACTGTGTGAACCAGTAGCCAGTGATGGAATGGTAACTCTGACAGTAGTAATCTCCTGCATCTTCAGTCTGAACTCCACTGATGGTCAGAGTGAAATCAGACCCAGATCCACTGCCACTGAAACGAGCTGGAAAACCTGACTGTAACTGATTTACAAGTTTAATCAGTAGTTTAGGAGCTTCTCCAGGTTTCTGCTGATACCAGTTTAAGCGGTCACCATGTGAGTCTGTGTACACTGCCTGACTGGTTCTACAGTTGATGGTGACTGTTTCTCCTGGAAGAGCAGATTTCACTGCAGGAGTCTGAGTTACTGTGGCTTGACCTCTGCATTCTGTAAAAATATATTTAATGTAGCATTAATTATAAGTTAAATATAATAATAAAAACAATAAGTGTATTTGTATGAACAGATAATTGTAGATATAATATGAAGCAGTGTCTGACCTTGAGTCCAGAAGATCAGTGACCAGATGAAGACGGGGATCAAAGTCATGGTAGCTGTGGGTGAAGTTGCTGTAGCAGCAGCTCTGAGTCATGAAGTGTTAAAGTCACAGCGCTATAAACACTCCCAGAGCACTGAAGCATGTGCTGCCAATGCAAAGTGTCCTCTAAGTATGGAAACACCTTTACCACATTCCCCCAATCTTACTGTAATTCTAACACTACTACAGAGTTATTGTGTGAATTTTGCTTCTGGGGTCAGATGGAGATTTTCTGGAAAATACTTTAAGGTCTAAGATGCATAAATAAGTGAATTAGAGAGAGAAGCTTAAACTTTCTTTGGATGGTGTTTGTACTGAATGTTAATGAGTTTCTCACTGTAGTGGATTTATGGTGGAAGAAGCAGCATCAGTGTTGGCAGTGAGTAAATACACACTAATATTTTTGACTGTAAATTAATGTTTAGATTATTGTAGGACTTAAATATCATATCATAAATTCCTATCAGTCTACAGAAGGAGTTCTCACTTTATTATTCCCACTTTAGCTCAACACATTCAGCCATAAATTGCAAATTTCTCATTAGTGCATCAGCATTTTTACTCAGTGAGGCATTATGGGTAAAACCTGTGCATCTGCAGATCTACGTTTTGTGAATTTTTAAATTTGATTGATTAATTTGTATGTATTACACACTAGATGCATCCTCAGTTTAGACTGACAAACTTAGTGCTCAAAAAAAAAAAAAACCACTAAAACATAATTTAAAAAAAGTCAGAGTGTTAGTGGTTTAATCAGCAGATGTGAACAGAAGTTGGTGTTTTTTAACTGTTTTGTAATAAGAGGTTTAAATGGATGGAGAGAGCAGTGAGTTTATAGCAACAGGGTTTTTGTACAGCCACTAAACCTGGTTCTATTGTATCAATGTGCAGGACTTTTGGTGGAGGAAACCTGTTTCCTAATTACTGAAATGGAGTGTGTTCAGATTAATGACTGAAATGGAGCGTGTTCAGAATGTAAGAATATAGTTTATATTTTTTCTTCAAATCAGTTCTACTCATATGTTTTTAACTTTATATTTGTCAAAAATCCTGTTTCTCAAATGTTTCTTATTTTAGAAGTTTGACAAAATGTATTTGACTACAGTGCTAGTAGCTAATTATAATTTAAGTCTACAAACAAAATATACGTCATTGTTCGTACATATTACTGTGACATTTTTTTGTTGAATTAACAATTAATCTTAGAGGCCATGAGTTCATTAAATGCTGTTGATGTTTCTGATTATTGAACACTCAGTATAATTCATATACAGTATATAATTTCAATGTCTAGTAATGACAATTATATAAATCATTATGGATCTAACGTAAAATTATTTGAATTTGAATGTGAAACATTTGTGATGCTCCACTGAACTCAGCTCTGCTCTGTAAGATATAAAGGGAAGTGAAACACGCACAGTGAGCGGAAATGAAGCCTGAGTGACTGACAGCTGTCTAGTCCTGTCTCAACTGTGTGTGTGTGTGTGTGTGTGTGTGTGCGTGTGTGTGTGTGCACGTGTGTGTAGGTCTCACCCAGCCCACTGTGACAGTGCTGCCCACCTCCAGTGTGGACCTGCAGCAGGAGAAGGTCACACTCATGTGTGTGGCCTATAAGGGCTTCCCCTCGGACTGGAGGCTGAGCTGGATGGTTGATGGGAGCAGCTTGAGCTCGGGGGAGAGCCACAGCACCGCCGTTCTGCACGCGGACGGCCTCTACAGCTGGAGAAGCACGCTGAGCATCCACCAGAAGCAGTGGAGGAACAAGGTGGTGACCTGTGAGGCCTCCAACGACAACCAACCTACAGTGGTGAGCTCAGTGGACAGAGAGCAGTGCTAAGAGCTGTGAGCTCACACACACTTTACTCAGCTCACCTTCTACTGTGTGTTACATGTGGCCTTGACTGCTCAAATGTCCCACTTTCATAATTTCATTTACATTATTAACGGGAGCTCACACACTCCTCAGTTTAACTCAGCTCTTCTTCTTACTTATCACCTAAATATGTGTGTGTATCACTGCAATGTCCTGCTTTGAATTATTAATAAAAGCCTTTGAATCTGTAAACACGTTTGCTGCACTTTATTGGTTATGCACATCATAAACAAATCACCAATGAATCTATTTTACTATCTGCTATAGAACCTATTTGTCCCTGAGAAACACACCTGATGGTCTCCACGTCCTTAATGAAAATTTACCCAAATTATACATCGTGTGTGTTTATTAACATAGTCTGTGTGTATAGGTATTTATGTTTTAAAGCAATGTAATTGATATTATTTTAACATTAACACAGGCTTCCACCTAAATCCTTGTTCTACATTAACAACCAACAAGACAGAACATAAATTATAGCTGAATAACAACTGCAGGCATAACAACTGTATAATAGCAATAATAATAATAATAATAATAATAATAATAGTTCAACAATGGGATTTTATTCCATAGTGTTCCATAATTTATTCCATATTCCCAAATAATATCGACTCTTCTGGGAAGGCTTTACACTAGATTTTGGAGTGTGGCTGTGGGGTTTTGCTCGTTCAGCCACAAGAGCATTAGTGAGGTCAGGCACTGATGTTGGGTGAGGAGGCCTCTCGCCGGATGGGGAGCCTCAATGCCCTCGGGAGGTCGATCTGCCAACCCTGCTACCTATGGTGCTTCAGGGCGCACCGGTCTCCGGAAAGCGTTTCTCCCAGTTCTCGCCCGGGAACGTAGCGGGTCTGGGAGGCTCGCGGCCTCCCAGGAGGCCTTCGGAGCAGCTAGTTCGGTCGTTCCCTGTCGGTTCGCCGCTCCAGGGCACCAAGCTAGCCGCTCTCGCTGTATCAGAGGTCAGTCTCAAGAGGCTGATCCCCTTAGTGAGCTATTTGGCAGCGTGGAAACTTCTGCCGAATGTGTCTCAATGGGTCCTGCGTACTGTAGAGAGAGGCTATCGAATTCAGTTCGGCTCTCCTCCGCCTCACTTTTCTGGGGTTCTTCCCACTCTCGTGGGTCCCGAGCAGGCTCTGGTAATGGAACAGGAAGTAAACACTCTCCTGAGGAAGGGGGCGATCGAGGTGGTCCCTCCTCGCGACAGAGAGTACGGGCTCTACAGCCGGTACTTCATTGTTCCCGAGACAGTCGCGAGAGTGAGAGAAGGCCGGTCACTCACTGTGAAGCAGTTTCAGTGACTGCTGGGTCTGATGGCAGCTGCGTAACATAATACCTTTTGGCCTGCTGTACATGAGACCCCTACAGTGGTGGCTCAAGACCAGGGGGTTCTCCCTGAGGGGAAACCCGCTCCTCATGATCAAGGTCATGTGGCGGTGCCTACGTGCCTTAGACATGTGGAGGGAACCTGGGTTCTTGTCTCAGGGCCCGGTGCTGGAAGCTCCTTGTCACCGCGTAACGCTAGCGACGGATGCATCTCTCGCCGGATGGGGAGCGGTCATGAGTGGCCACTCTGCCCGTGGTCTGTGGAGCGGCCGCCATCTCACTTGGCACATCAACTGCCTGGAGATGCTGGCTGTGTTTCTAGCACTGAAACACTTTCTCCCGGACCTAAGAGGTTGCCACGTGTTGGTGCGCTCCGACAACATGGCAGTGGTCTCTTATATCAACCACCAGGGACTTCTGCGCTCATGCCCCCTTTACAGGCCGGCGCTCCAGATCCTTGTGTGGTCCCAGGGGAAACTCCTCTCGCTGAGAGCAGTTTACATCTCTGGCCGTCTCAATATGGGAGCAGACGCCCTGTCGAGGCAGGGGCCGATGCCTGGGGAATGGAGGCTCCACCCCGAGGTGGTGGAGCAGATATGGCGCATGTTCGGCCGAGCTCAGGTGGATCTGTTTGCAACTCAGGAGACGTCGCTCTGTCCCCTCTGGTTCTCTCTGACTCATCCAGCTCCCCTAGGACTGGATGCTATGGTACAGACGCGGCTGAGGCTGCGTCTGTACGTCTGTGTGTCTGTATGGGGAGAGTGCGCCGGCACGAGGTCCGCTTGCTGCTTGTAGCCCCGTTCTGGCCGGGCCAAGTATGGTTCTCGGACCTGATTTCCCTTCTCGACGGCTCTCCATGGGAGATTCCCGTCAGGAGGGACCTCCTCTCACAGGCGGGGGGCGACATCCTTCACCCCCGCCCGGAGTTGTGGAAGCTGTGGGTGTGGCCTCTGAGGGGGCACAACTCAGAGCTTCCGGTCTCTCAGCCGAGGTTGTTGGGACCATCCTCCAGTCCAGAGCTCCCCCAACAAGGAAACTGTATGCCCTGAAGTGGAAACTTTTCACTTCCTGGTGCAGAGACCGCCGGTTCGACCCTGTTCACTGTCCAGTTGGTACAGTGCTGGAGTTCCTGCAGACCCGTCTCTCCGCAGGGTCAGTCAGTGTGCAGGCACCCCCTGGTTACACGTTTCCTCCGCGGTGCGCTGAGGCTCAGACCTCCAGTGCGATCTCGGGTCCCTCCTTGGGACCTGTCCGTGGTTTTAGAGGCTCTCTGTAAACCCCCTTTCGAGCCCATAGAGGAGATTTCAGACCGTCTTTTGATGTTGAAAACTGCCTTTCTCTTGGCGATTTGGCGATCCCAGGCCCTCTCTGTGGCCCCTTCTTACTTAGACTTTGCGCCTGGTCTGGCCAAATCGTTCTTGTACCCCCGAGCGGGGTACGTACCGAAAGTTCCCTCCTTGGCACCACGGCCAGTCGTGCTGCAGGCCTTCTGTCCTCCTCCCTTTCGGGAGCCCGACCATCGGAAGCTTAACTGTACGTGTCCAGTGCGAGCACTGGATGCATACGTCCACAGAGCTGCCCTGTTGAGGAGGGCGTTTCGACGCAGCTCGAGGTCCTGAAGGGGAACGTCTCCAGGTTACGCATGTAACCATGGTTCCCCGAGTGAACGAGACGCTGCATCTCAGTGCCACACTTCTGGCATCCCTGCCGCGCTTGCCTCATTTCTCAGAAGCTAGTTTGCCGCTCGGGCTTTTATGCTTCCGGGTCGCTACGTCACCCCGCCAGTGACGTCTCGCCCATCCATTGGACTGATTACACATGTTATTCAGAGCGCGGTTACGCTGAAGGTGTTCACATAGCGCTTCGACGCAGCGTCTCGTTCCCTCGGGGAACCATGGTTACATGCGTAACCGGGAGACGTTTTAATTAAGTGCATAAATCTTAAAATGTGTTTCTGGGTCAAAGTGACTAAAAATGATGGAGCACGTGATAATCACAAAATTAGTGCAATGTTTATGAAAACAATGTAGCATAATAAGCCTACATTTCTTATAAAGTAACAGCTCACTTAAAAAAATATATTATGTTTTGTGCTCAAAAATGTATGTTGAAAGAAAATTATATTGTAAACATTGTCTCACTTATACATTATATAACATTGTCTCATACATTATGTGCTGCTATTACCTTATGAACTGTAATTATAAGCTGCTACAGTGTGTTCATAATGTAATAAATTTCTCATAGAATTAGGTATTACTTCATGTGAAAATCATTATTACATTAAAACATCATCACTTTATGAGCTCAAGATTTTATTACATTATTAACATTGTATTACATTTATAATGTAATATTACGTTATGTGCAGTTATTACATTTGTACATTACGTTACAAGAGTCCTCTGTTGCTGTGATCAAATCTCCATGATTTAGCTGGTCACAGTGTCACTGACCAACACCAGCACAAACTCCACACCATGCAGCTGCAGCCATGAGGTGTTCAGACAGCAGAGAACAGCAGCACTAAACAGAGAGCTGAAGGACCAGAGCAGAGTAAACTCCCTAACCATCGACACGAGCAGTGGGGCACATACACAGCCAACAGAACAAAGGACACTGTGCCTGACCCATGCCTAACAGACATGCATCAGGCCCTGAAACACCAAAACCAGGAAAGTCCACCACTCAGGTACGGGACTGTTGGAGCTCCACTGCAACCAGCAGGTAGTGAACTGATTGGTGTGAACTGATGCTGTAAACATGTTAGAAACATAATGTAAGTAGATGAGAGGTGGCATCTCAAATCTCCTCCTCTGAACAGGCCAAATATCTTCAAGAGTAAAACACAAATTTATATCTATATTACATCACAGCAGGGCCAGCTAGTGTAAATGTGACAGTGGGGATAAGCCTTTCCTCTCTTACTGAAATAAGCCTTTAAAATAATGTTCAAATTTTGGCCTCCATCTTGGCTTATTAGCTTCTAGTAAATTTGCTTCTTAAAGTGGATGAGTTTGTACTTTTGAGGACCCATGAAAAACAGCACCACCAACATTTGTAAGAAAAATGACTTTTAAGTTGTAAGAAAAAGAATTTTATGAAGAAGTGAGGCAGATTTCTTTCTAGCCCAAAAGCTGAGAATGTTTTCCACGAATTAACTTCATTTATGTAGTCTTTGTTCATAAATTAAACCTATCTAAGGTCTTTAGATGTATTGCAGAATTAATTTTATCATTCATATTTTCTGATATGCTGGAGTTAATGTCAAACACCACAGTGAGCCAGTGTGTCCCAACATCAGCACAAAACTAGCACTTATTAGTAAGACAATGTCAGAAAGACATGAAACCTAACCATTAGGTAGGAATGTTGTGGTAATGTAATAGTGGGTTTTCTGGAGGTGGGATGAGTGAAGGCTGTTGAATGATGGGATTTTGCTGTGACACAGGAAAATGTGTATATGCACAGAAACAGAATTGTATGAAAACCAGTCTGTGTGACCAGGATAGTTTAGATGGTGTGCATGTGTGTGTGAGTGTGTGTGTGTGTGTGTGTGTGTGTGTGTGCGTGCGCGTATGTGGGGTGGAATAGGAATAGCAGTGTATAGGAAAGCAGATGCTGAGACAGCAGATAAGCTCAGATGGATGGAGTTAAAATGTGAGGAGTGATATCAGATAGAACAGGAATGAGTTTGATGATCAGATACTGATTTGTTTTTGTAAAGCTGTGATGTGTTCTGCTGTTACAGTTAGCACCATGACTTTGTAGAAAACTACATAGGTTGTGGACATGATCGACTGCGTGTAGTGTGGTGTGATGGTAATTGAGAAATTTGTAATGTGAGTTTTGAGTTAGTATGGTGTGGTTCCTCTCCTCCACAGAGTGTCATTGTGTCGTATCACATCCTCCAACTCAGCACCTGCAGTCGCTCCCAGCTGCAGCAGTGCAGTCTCTCTACAATCTGACTGAGGGAGGTTTTTGTATGACTCTATAACACTGTGTGAACCAGTAGCCAGTGATATCATGGTAACTCTGACAGTAGTAATCTCCTGCATCTTCAGTCTGGACTCCACTGATGGTCAGAGTGAAATCAGATCCAGATCCACTGCCACTGAAATGAGCTGGAAAACCTGACTGTAACTGATTTACAAATTTAATCAGGAGTTTAGGAGCTTCTCCAGGTTTCTGCTGATACCAGTGTAAGTAGTCACCAGATGAGCTCTTGTACACTGCCTGACTGATTCGACAGTTGATGGTGACTGTTTCTCCTGGAAGAGCAGATTTCACTGCAGGAGTCTGAGTTACTGTGGCTTGACCTCTGCATTCTGAAAAAACACACAACATTGCAGCATGAAACTGAAATATTATAATAGAAACAATAAATGTATTTGTATGAACAGACTATTGTAGAGATAAACTATGAAGCAATGCCTGACCTTGAGTCCACAGGATCAGTGTCCAGATGAAGACGGGGATCAAAGTCATGGTAGCTGTGGGTGAAGTTGCTGTAGCAGCAGCTCTGAGTCATGAAGTGTTAAAGTCACAGCGCTATAAACAATCCCAGAGCACTGAAGCATGTGCTGCCAATGCAAAGTGTCCTCTAAGTATGGAAACACCTTTACCGCATTCCCCCAATCTTACTGTAATTCTCACACTACTACAGAGTTATTGTGTGAATTTTGCTTCTGGGGTCAGATGGAGATTTTCTGGAAAATACCTTTAGGTCTAAAATGCATAAATAAGTGATTTAGATAGAGAAGCTTAAAATTTCACTTGTCAAAATGTCCAAATGAGAGATTTCTTGGAAAATATCGAGTTTGCAAGCACATAAATGTAGTAGAGAAATGACAGGAGTTCAGTCTTTGACTGTAATTCCATCAGGATTCAGACTGACTAAAGAGGAGGTGACAAGCATTATAATTTTATTCTTTACTATCTTTACACTGTGCTCTTTTTACTGAAACATCACTATGTTTAAACACCAGCGTGACAAAGAAAACTAATAAAGAAATCTTTAACCATACATTTGTGTTCTGTATATATAACCACCATTACTGAACTCTGTGTGATGGTGTCACTGGTGTAGCTATGCTGAAATAAAGCTTCAATGTGGAAAGCATGTCTCCTTTTTCAGTAGTGAAGTGTCTTTGGCAGCGATTTGGAACAGCACCTTTAACAGCAGGTCGAGTGCAGCGCTGTGTGTTGTGCTTGAGTGAGTTTGGCTGAAGAACCATGAACATCTGCTGAAAGTGTTGATCTATTCTGGGACTCAGAGCTGTTCATGCAAATGTGTGTGTGTGTGTGTGTGTTTCACTGGCTACATCTGATGCTTTATGTACTATTGGTGAGGAGGTTCGTTTTCGCTTCATGTTTCTTTGACTGTTCAGAATTTGCATAAAACTATTCAAAACATCTAAAGAATTCCAATAAAGTACAAAACAAGGGCAAAACAAGAATTTACACAATTATAAACAAGACAAGGAAAACTAGTAAAAAAAAAAAACAAGAAGGACCCAGAAACTAGTACCAAGACTAAGAAAGAAACACATATCAAGGCAGTAATAGAGTACTATTCAAGACCAAAATCTTGTCCATTTTCACACACACACACACACACACACACACACAGAGTCAGGTCAGGCTCCTACAGGGCTTGAGCTTTCTCTCTGAGATGATACACATTATAGGAAATAAAAGGAGTCTTCCACTGTTATGTATGAGCAGAGCAGGTAATGTACTACACACCCCCTAATCCCTTCTTAACACTAGCTGTGGATTGAGAACACAGGGCTGTCTGTCAGCCAGCTTTGTAGCCTGTTATTCACAGAAATGAATGAGGTTTTTACACCCAGTGCATGAAGACATGACTGTGAAATGTCCAGAAAACAGTGGAAATTACAGCTGTCACTCAAATCTCCTGATGACCTTTACTGAAGTTCTCACTCTCCTCTCTTTATAACAGAGGGAGGAGAAAGAGCTCTAATTGATATTTAATCTTTATTCAGTCTTGATCATGTAGTGATGGGTCTGTCAGCATCATCATGGCCCAGAGACAACAGACTGCCCCAAGTTAATCATGACTTAACTAGTAAGCAGATAGTTACAGGAATGTTGTATATGACTTTCAGCCACTTTTGAAGGTCCTGACTATGCAAAATTCATGGAACATAAGATATGTTTTAATCACTTTTATATCTCTTAGGATAAAAGCAATAAATCAGTAAATTAAAAATCAAGGATGAAAAAAAAACTTTAACTGGAAGGGAAATATGTGAATTGTTCTACATCTTACTGAACTCAAAGCAGGTGTAACTAATCAAAGTTACAATATGTCCATACATAAATGTACACAAGTGTGTAAAAATGAAAGGTGAATGACTTGAGCTAAAATTAGAAAGCAGGACGTGTATTGTTTCAATGTGGTCTCATACAATGTCACGAAAATTAGTGGCTATGGTTAGGATTAGGGGCAGGCTAGTGTTCATACGTTTTCTTACAAACTTCATTCATATAAAACTGAATGAAATCTAATTACTTTTCCTCATAAAGACTCAGAATCTTAATAACATACACGTAATTACACAGAAGAACTCAAAGTGGACTAGGAGTACAACAGAACAGGACAACAGGTGAGACAAACTGGACACAAAACTTCTGTAATGACAGAAGTGAAAAAAATGTCAAGGATCATGGATAAAGCGGGTCATCAGCTGGAGAAATCAGATATTATTAGAGCCGTGCCTCCACGCTATATGTCTCCTGACTCAGCACCAGCAGAGGGAGACCTGAACCACAGGATGGAACAGGAAGTAGAAGTACACTCTCCCAAGCATATTTTCATTTACAGCATTTGGCAGATACTCTTATCCAGTGTCACTTACAGAAGTAGAAGTGCTTTGTAGTCTCCATAAAAAAACACATCCTTGGGTCTAATAAAATATTAGGAAGCTAAATACCTGTTAAAGAGGAGTTAGTATTAGTACAGCAACACAACAACAGCACAAGACGAGGTTTTTAATTAGTGCTCATTTTAGTGCTTGGTGATTGAAGGGAGTTGGTCTTTGTTTGAAGATAGACAGTGAATCAGCTGTTCAGTCAGCCAGAGGAAGTTCATTCCACCACCTGGGGGCCAGGACAGAGAAGAGTCTTGATGCAATATAAGGAGAGAAGGTTAGTTAGTTTTCTAGAGCTACCTAGAGTCTGCTTGTCTAGTCAGATGTGTAACCCAAGAATCTTCTCCATAGGGATCACAAAATCTAGACATGAGGATGCATCTCCAGGGATATACAACAGCTCAGTCTTGCTGAGATATAAATGGATGACGATAGGCAGGGCAGGGAGAAAACGGGGGAAGATACAAAGTAATGATGTGAAAAGTAGAGCATGGTAATGCTAATATCTAGAGCTGATGAAGGATGGATGAAGACCAGGTCCAAAAAAGTTTACACTATTGTGTGTTAGAGGGCAGCTGTTAAAGGACAGGAGGAGCTACACCAGTGACTGAGCCAGAATCTGGAGCAGGGCCATAGTGTGACCTGAAACACACACAAGACAGACACACAGATTGAGGCTGCAACTAGATTAATAACAGTGACTGATATCAGGTCAGAATCAGAGACTGTAATGGGGACAGGATTAGTGATAGAGACTGAAAAAAAAAATTATCCACTAAACAGTTTCAGTTAGGACAAATAGCACCTCAGCAAACTAAAAAAACAAATTATCTTAAAGTAGTGGATGTGATGGAGTGTGTGCAGTGTGGTGTGATGATTATTTAGAGATTTCTAATGTGAGTTGTGAGTTAGTATGGTGAGGTTCCTCTCCTCCACAGAGTGTCATTGTATCGTATCACATCCTCCAACTCAGCACCTGCAGTCGCTTCCAGCTGCAGCAGTGCAGTCTCTCTACAATCTGACTGAGGGAGGTTTTTGTACGACTCTATAACACTGTGTGAACCAGTAGCCAGTGATGGAATGGTAACTCTGACAGTAGTAATCTCCTGCATCTTCAGTCTGGACTCCACTGATGGTCAGAGTGAAATCAGATCCAGATCCACTGCCACTGAAACGAGCTGGAAAACCTGACTGTAACTGATTTACAAGTTTAATCAGGAATTTAGGAGCTTCTCCAGGTTTCTGCTGATACCAGTGTAAGTAGTCACCAGATGAGCTCTTGTACACTGCCTGACTGGTTCTACAGTTGATGGTGACTGTTTCTCCTGGAAGAGCAGATTTCACTGCAGGAGTCTGAGTTACTGTGGCCTGACCTCTGCATTCTGAAAAAGAAATATTGTAGGATGAATTAATAGTAACTTAAATACTATAATAGAAACAATAAGCGTGTGTGTATGAAAAGATCTTTGGAGTGATAAAATATGAAGCAGTGTCTGACCTTGAGTCCAGAAGATCAGTGTCCAGATGAAGACGGGGATCAAAGTCATGGTAGCTGTGGGTGAAGTTGCTGTAGCAGCAGCTCTGAGTCATGAAGTGTTAAAGTCACAGTGCTATAAACACTCCCAGAGCACTGAAGCATGTGCTGCCAATGCAAAGTGTCCTCTAAGTATGGAAACACCTTTACCACGTTCCCCCAATCTTACTGTAATTCTAACACTACTACAGAGATATTGTGTGAATTTTGCTTCTGGGGTCAGATGGAGGTTTTCTGGAAAATACTTTTAGGTCTAAGATGCATAAATAAGTGAATTAGAGAGAGAAGCTTAAACTTTCACCGGTTGGTGTTTGTACTGAATGTTAATGAGTTTCTCACTGTAGTGGATTTATGGTGGAAGAGGCAGCATCAGTGTTGGCAGTGAGTAAATACACACTAATATTTTTGAATGTAAATTAATGTTTAGATTATTGTAGGGCTTAAATATCATATCATAACTTTCTATCAGTCTTCAGAAGGAGTGGAGGATTTATTCTCACTTTAGCTCAACACATTCAGTAATTTATTGCAAATTTATCATTAGTGCATCAGTATTTTTATTCAGTGAGGCATTATGGGTAAAACCTGTGCAATTGCACATCTACCTTTTGTGAATTTTCAGCTTTTATTTTGTGTAATTTATCTGTATGTATTACACACTAGCCGCATGCTCAGTTTAGATTTACAATCTTAGTGCTAAAAAAAAAAACAAAAAAAAAACCCACTAAAATGTAATAAATCAGTCAGAGAGTTAGTGTATTAATCAGCTGATGTGAACAGAAGTTGGTGTTTTTTAGCTGTTATGTAATAAGAAGTTTAAATGGATGGAGAGAGCAGTGAGTTTACAGCAGCAGGGTTTTTGTACAGCCATTAAACCTGTTTGTATCACTGTGGAGGACTTTTGGTGGAGGAACCAAACTGTCTGTGGGCCGTAAGTAACCTGTTTATTAATGACTGAGATGGAGTGTGTTCAGATTAATGACTGAAATGGAGTGTGTTCAGATTAATGACTGAAATGGAGTGTGTTCAGATTAATGACTGAAATGGTGTGTGTTCTGATTCATGTTATAAAGTGTAAATAATATACTTTATAGTTTTTTTTCTTTTTCTTCACATCCAATCAGTGAGATGTGATTTTTGTATAAGAGCCTCCTGTTTCTCAAATTTCCCTTATTTTAGAAGCTTGAGACTTATTTGAGTATATTTCACTAATAAAAGTGCTAATAGTTAATTATAATTTAAATCTAAAAACAAAATAGATATCAGTGTTTGTGCATATTACTGTGCCTTTTTTGTTGATTTATACTAACTACATTTAATATCTTCAAGACTGTGAGTCCATAAACAGAATTAATTGTGGAAGCGTAAACTGAATTTACTTAAATGGCAAATAATCTGTATTTTAAATGCTGTTTAATCAGATTATCAAATAAATGTAATATTTTTGTTTATTGAATTTCCAATATAATTTAATTTTATTGTCCACCAATCACCGAAATATTTACGATTGTGACTCTAAAAGATTTGAAAATATTTGAATTGAATGTGAAAGGTTTTTGATGCTCCACTGAACTCAGTTCTGCTCTGTAAGATATAAAGGGAAGTGAAACACACACAAAGAGCTGAAACGAAGCATGAGTGACTGACAGCTGTCCATTCCTGTCTCATCTGTGTGTCTGTGTGTGTGTGTGTCTGTGTGTGTGTGTGTGTTTGTGTGTAGGTCTCACCCAGCCCACTGTGACAGTGCTGCCTCCCTCCAGTGTGGACCTGCAGCAGGAGAAGGTCACACTCATGTGTGTGGCCTATAAGGGCTTCCCCTCGGACTGGAGGCTGAGCTGGAAGGTTGATGGGAGCAGCTTGAGCTCGGGGGAGAGCCACAGCACCGCCGTTCTGCACGCGGACGGCCTCTACAGCTGGAGCAGCACGCTGAGCATCCACCCGGAGCAGTGGAGGAACAAGGTGGTGACCTGTGAGGCCTCCAATGACAACCAACCTCCTGTGGTGAGCTCAGTGGACAGAGAGCAGTGCTAAGAGCTGTGAGCTCACACACACTTTACTCAGCTCACCTTCTACTGCTTCACTGTGTGTTACATGTGGCCCACTTTCATAATTTCATTTGCGTTATTAACGGGAGCTCACACACTCCTCAGTTTAAATCAGCTCTTCTTCTTCATTATCACCTAAATATGTGTTAAGTGTGTGTATCACTGCAATGTTCTGCTTTGAATTATTAATAAAAGCCTTTGAATCAGTAAACACTTTTTCTTTACATTGTTGATTATGCACATCACACACAAATCACCAATGCATCTGTCTCAGCATGTTATACAACCTGATTGTTCATGAGAAATAATAATAATAATAATAATAATAATGTTTGGTTTTACACCATACTGTCACTGGAGAATATAACTATATAACCTTTGGCTATATAATTTTCTAATTATAGCAGGTAACTTTCCCTGAGTCTCACAGCTTCTCCTGACTCAGAGTTCATCCTCCAGCCTCAAATCTCCCTCTACTGAGCAAAATGCTAGCGTAGCTAAAGCTATATGTTGAAAACATAAAAAATCAAGGTGATGAAGCCCTTCCTGAGACAATCACAGCTGATCCTAGTGAGTTCAGTAGATGTTTCTGACTAAGCAAGCAAAATAGCTGAATTTAATTAATGATACTTCCTGCACATGAGTGTTTGATGAGGAAGGTTTTGTTTTGGGCCCCCAAAAGTTCTGGAAACCAACAGATTACACACACAGACACAGATCAGTGTAAAAGACCCAGAATTGTGTGGGTTGAATAGGTGTGTGTGTGTGTCTGTGTGTGTGTAACATCAAAGCAGGACAGATGGGAGGAAGACTGTGTTTATATGGCTGGAGTAAATATGAGTGGAGTGATATCAGATACAGCAGGAATGAGTTTGATGATCAGATATTCAGGGCCGGCTGGTACAGATGGACTAGAATAACTAAAACCTCCCTCTCTCATACACACACATACACACACACATACATACATACATATATACATACATTCAATGAATATCAAAAATCAATGAAAAAATTCAGTGAATATAAATAAAGACTGGGTCTGATATCTTTCTAATCCAGACTGTAGATTAATGCAGTCAATCAGTGACAGTCATGACAAGTGATTACACTTGGTGAAACGACCTCTAGTTAAGTCAAGGGCATTAAAGCTAATCTATTTAAGCCTGTGTCGCTAAGACAGCAGTAACATACTGTATCAGCACTGACTGAACAAAGTGGATTGCTTTCTCAATAATGATTTTTTTCCCTGTTTTCTTCTAAAACGCCTTTTACAGATTTATCAGCACTAAGTACAGTAAGCACATATCGTCCACTGAAATTACACAAAAGGAAATTAAACAACAGAATTAATTAATTAATTAATTTTGTGTGGTTTGAAATAAAGAACTGGGTAACAGCAAGAACAGTTTTTCTATTTAACATATTTGCTATTCAGAAGAGTCACGGCATGATTACGGACATAAAGCATTTGATTTACTCTTGACGTCTATGTGTGTTTTAATGAGAGTGTATATCTATTATTTATACTTATACCATGAGACTGATTGAGTCTCACAGTGAATGTTATAAGGCTCATCTCTAATGTCTTCATAATAGTAACAGCAAGTTAGTGATGAGGAGTAAAATTAGATTTAACCCTTACTCAGTATCACAACCAGCCATCATTGCAGATACTGATCTGTAATCTCTAAAGCTATTGTAAGATGTTTCAGGTGTGACGGGTAGCACCACGAATGAGAAAACTGGGAAAATATTTGTCTTATATTAGTGGATGTGATGGACTGTGTGCAGTGTGGTGTGATGATTATTCAGAGATTTGTAATGTGAGTTGTGAGTTAGTATGGTGAGGTTCCTCTCCTCCACAGAGCGTCATTGTATCATATCACATCCTACAACTCAGCACCTGCAGTCGCTCCCAGCTGCAGCAGTGCAGTCTCTCTACAATCTGACTGAGGGAGGTTTTTGTACGACTCTATAACACTGTGTGAACCAGTAGCCAGTGATGGAATGTGCACTCTGACAGTAGTAATCTCCTGCATCTTCAGTCTGGACTCCACTGATGGTCAGAGTGAAATCAGACCCAGATCCACTGCCACTGAAACGAGCTGGAAAACCTGACTGTAACTGATTTACATATTTAATCAGGAGTTTAGGAGCTTCTCCGGGTTTCTGTTGATACCAGTGTAAGTGGTCACCAGATGAGCCCTTGTACACTGCCTGACTGGTTCTACAGTTGATGGTGACTGTTTCTCCTGGAAGAGCAGATTTCACTGCAGGATTCTGAGTTACTGTGGCTTGACCTCTGCATTCTGTAAAAATATACAACATTGCAGCATGAAACTGAAATATTATAATAGAAACAATAAATATATTTGTATGAACAGACGATTGGAGAGATAAAATATGAAGCAGTGTCTGACCTTGAGTCCAGAGGATCAGTGTCCAGATGAAGACGGGGATCAAAGTCATGGTAGCTGTGGGTGAAGTTGCTGTAGCAGCAGCTCTGAGTCATGAAGTGTTAAAGTCACAGCGCTATAAACACTCCCAGAGCACTGAAGCATGTGCTGCCAATGCAAAGTGTCCTCTAAGTATGGAAACACCTTTACCGCATTCCCCCAATCTTACTGTAATTCTCACACTACTACAGAGTTATTGCATGAATTTTGCTTCTGGGGTCAGATGGAGATTTTCTGGAAAATACTTTTAGGTCTAAAATGCATAAATAAGTGATTTAGATAGAGAAGCTTAAAATTTCACTGGTCAAAATGTCCAAATGAGAGATTTCTTGGAAAATATCGAGTTTGCAAGTACATGAATGTAGTAGAGAAATGACAGGAGTTCAGTCTTTGACTGTAATTCCATCAGGATTCAGACTGACTAAAGAGGAGGTGACAAGCATTATAATTTTATTCTTTACTATCTTTACACTGTGCTCTTTTTACTGAAACATCACTATGTTTAAACACCAGCGTGACAAAGAAGACTAATAAAGAAATCTTTAACCATACATTTGTGTTCTGTATATATAACCACCATTACTGAACTCTGTGTGTGTGTGTGTGTGTGTTTTCACTGTAGCGTGACAGAGGTTTTTGTACAACGGCTTCATAGGAATGTATCACTGTGGTACACTTTTGGTGGAGGCTCCAAACTCATTGTGAAAAGTAAGTGCCTTCTTTTTCTAAAAGCTCATAGATTCATTAGTTTATTTGCAAAATGTAATTAAATGTGTAGATTTACTACTAATTTACTAATGATGTGACATTTATATAAAGAAATGGATCTTTTCTATAAGATAGAGAGAAGTGATGTGAAGAGTAGAGAGCTGCTTCTATAAAGGCTCTGCTTTTGTGTCATTTTGTAAAATTCTGTATGAGTCACTTCATCACCTTTTAAGATTCATGTGAAATGTTTTTGCTTTTAGTCAATTTAATTTTTGCTTTGCATTACTCTAATTCATCATCAGAATGGAAATTTGTGTAACAGTGAAGCATGAACAATAATGATTCATTGTTGATTTCCCGTTAATGATAAGCCATAAATAATTATTGAGATAATCTAAAAAAATTAACGAATATGACTTTACCCTGGTGTGATGGGCATTTTGTGTTTTGTTCCGAACTTGTTCAGAAGATGGAGATTGTTTTGTTCGGTTGCAGTTTGCTTGGATGACGTTATGGATATACGTTCCACTATATGTCCACACATGTAGCAGAATGACAATAAAGCTCAACTTGAACTTGAACTTGATCAGAATTGTGTCCTGTTGTACAATGTGCAGATAAACTACTGCATCTGCTCTACAGCCGTTAAACTGAATTACCAAATATCACCATGTTCATTATGATAGAGTTCACATTAACATTAATCTAATTGTGTGCGTGTGTGTGTTCTCCAGCTGGTCCGGTGGTGAAGCCCTCCGTGTCTCTGCTCCCTCCCTCCTCTCTGCAGCTCTCTGAGGGATCGGCCTCGCTGCTCTGCCTGCTCTCGGCCTATTCTCCACAGGGGGCGCAGCTCAGCTGGACCGTGGACGGTGCCGAGGTGAACGAGGGGGTTCTGACCAGCACAGAAGAACAGAAGAATGGCTTGTACAGCCGCAGCAGCACCCTGACCCTCAGCAAAGAACGCTGGGAAGAGGCCGAGGTGTTCAGCTGTACCGTCTCCCTCCACGACACCACTCAGATCACCTCGTTCCGAAAGAGCCGCTGTGACGTCCACTAGAATTCAAGCGTACACTTTAAAACATGCTTAGCAGTCTGAGATGGTGTCACTGGTGTAGCTATGCTGAAATAAAGCTTCAATGTGGAAAGCATGTCTCCTTTTTCAGTAGTGAAGTGTCTTTGGCAGCGATTTGGAACAGCACCTTTAACAGCAGGTCGAGTGCAGCGCTGTGTGTTGTGCTTGAGTGAGTTTGGCTGAAGAACCATGAACATCTGCTGAAAGTGTTGATCTATTCTGGGACTCAGAGCTGTTCATGCAAATGTGTGTGTGTGTGTGTGTGTGTGTGTGTGTTTCACTGGCTACATCTGATGCTTTATGTACTATTGGTGAGGAGGTTCGTTTTCGCTTCATGTTTCTTTGACTGTTCAGAATTTGCATAAAACTATTCAAAACATCTAAAGAATTCCAATAAAGTACAAAACAAGGGCAAAACAAGAATTTACACAATTATAAACAAGACAAGGAAAACTAGTAAAAAAAAACAAAACAAGAAGGACCCAGAAACTAGCACCAAGACTAAGAAAGAAACACATATCAAGGCAGTAATAGAGTACTATTCAAGACCAAAATCTTGTCCATTTTCACACACACACACACACACACACACACACACACACAGAGTCAGGTCAGGCTCCTACAGGGCTTGAGCTTTCTCTCTGAGATGATACACATTATAGGAAATAAAAGGAGTCTTCCACTGTTATGTATGAGCAGAGCAGGTAATGTACTACACACGCCCTAATCCCTTCTTAACACTAGCTGTGGATTGAGAACACAGGGCTGTCTGTCAGCCAGCTTTGTAGCCTGTTATTCACAGAAATGAATGAGGTTTTTACACCCAGTGCATGAAGACATGACTGTGAAATGTCCAGAAAACAGTGGAAATTACAGCTGTCACTCAAATCTCCTGATGACCTTTACTGAAGTTCTCACTCTCCTCTCTTTATAACAGAGGAAGAAGAAAGAGCTCTAATTGATATTTAATCTTTATTCAGTCTTGATCATGTAGTGATGGGTCTGTCAGCATCATCATGGCCCAGACACAACAGACTGCCCTGAGCTAATCATGACTTAACTAGTAAGCAGATAGTTCCAGGAATGTTGTATATGACTTTCAGCCACTTCTGAAGGTCCTGACTATGCAAAATTCATGGAAAATAAGATATGCTTTAATCACTTTTATATCTCTTTGGATAAAAGCAATAAATCAGTAAATTAAAAATCAAGGATAAAAAAAACTTTAACTGGATGGGAAATATGTGAACATCTTACTGAACTGAAAGCAGGTGTAACTAATCAAAGTTACAATATGTCCATATATAAATGTACACAAGTGTGTAAAAATAAAAGGTGAATGACTTGAGCTAAAAGTAGAGAGCAGGACGTGTATTATTTCAATGTGGTCTCATACAATGTCACAAAAATTAGTGGCTATGGTTAGGATTAGGGGCAGGCTAGTGTTCATACGTTTTCTTACAACTTCTTTCATATAAAACTGAATGAAATCTAATTACTTTTCCTCATAAAGACTCAGAATATTAATAACATACACATAATTATACAGAAGAACTCAAAGTGCACTAGGAGTACAACAGAACAGGACAACAGGTGAGACAAACTGGACATGAAACTTCTGTAATGACAGGAACAGATAGAAATGGTAATGCTGATATCTAGAGCTGATGAAGGATGGATGAAGACCTGGTCCAAAAAAGTTTACACTATTGTGTGTTAGAGGGCAGCTGTTAAAGGACAGGAGGAGCTACACCATTGACTGAGCCAGAATCTGGAGCAGGGCCAGAGTGTGACCTGAAACACACACAAGACAGACACACAGATTGAGGCTGCAACTAGATTCATAACAGTGACTGATATCAGGTCAGAATCAGAGACTGTAATGGGGGCAGGATTAGTGATAGAGACTGAAAAAAATTATCCACCAAACAGTTTCAGTTAGGACAAATAGCACCTCAGCAAACTAAAAAAACGAATTATCTTAAAGTAGTGGATGTGATGGACTGTGTGCAGTGTGGTGTGATGATTATTGAGAGATTTGTAATGTGAGTTGTGAGTTAGTGTGGTGTGGTTCCTCTCCTCCACAGAGTGTCATTGTATCGTATCACATCCTACAACTCAGCACCTGCAGTCGCTCCCAGCTGCAGCAGTGCAGTCTCTCTACAATCTGACTGAGGGAGGTTTTTGTACGACTCTATAACACTGTGTGAACACACCACCACTGTGGTAACTCTGACAGTAGTAATCTCCTGCATCTTCAGTCTGGACTCCACTGATGGTCAGAGTGAAATCAGATCCAGATCCACTGCCACTGAAACGAGCTGGAAAACCTGACTGCAACTGATTCACAAGTTTAATCACGAGTTTAGGAGCTTCTCCAGGTTTCTGCTGATACCAGTGTAACCACTGACCAGATGAGTCCTTGTACACTGCCTGACTGATTCTACAGTTGATGGTGACTGTTTCTCCTGGAAGAGCAGATTTCACTGCAGGAGTCTGAGTTACTGTGACTTGACCTCTGCATTCTGAAAAAAAAAATTGTAGGATGAATTATAAGTAGCTGAAATATTGTAATAGAAACAATAAGTGTATGTGTATGTACAGACGATTGGAGAGATAAAATATGAAGCAGTGTCTGACCTTGAGTCCAGAAGATCAGTGTCCAGATGAAGACGGGGATCAAAGTCATGGTAGCTGTGGGTGAAGTTGCTGTAGCAGCAGCTCTGAGTCATGAAGTGTTAAAGTCACAGCGCTATAAACACTCCCAGAGCACTGAAGCATGTGCTGCCAATGCAAAGTGTCCTCTAAGTATGGAAACACCTTTACCGCATTCCCCCAATCTTACTGTAATTCTCACACTACTACAGAGTTATTGCATGAATTTTGCTTCTGGGGTCAGATGGAGATTTTCTGGAAAATATTTTTAGGTCTAAAATGCATAAATAAGTGAATTAGATAGAGAAGCTTAAAATTTCACTTGTCAAAATGTCCAAATGAGAGATTTCTTGGAAAATATCGAGTTTGCAAGTACATGAATGTAGTAGAGAAATGACAGGAGTTCAGTCTTTGACTGTAATTCCATCAGGATTCAGACTGACTAAAGAGGAGGTGACAAGCATTATAATTTTATTCTTTACTATCTTTACACTGTGCTCTTTTTACTGAAACATCACTATGTTTAAACACCAGCGTGACAAAGAAAACTAATAAAGAAATCTTTAACCATACATTTGTGTTCTGTATATATAACCACCATTACTGAACTCTGTGTGTGTGTGTGTGTGTGTGTGTGTGTGTGTGTGTGTTTTCACTGTAACGTGACAGAGGTTTTTGTACAACGGCTTCATAGGAATGTATCACTGTGGTACACTTTTGGTGGAGGCTCCAAACTCATTGTGAAAAGTAAGTGCCTTCTTTTTCTAAAAGCTCATAGATTCATTAGTTTATTTGCAAAATGTAATTAAATGTGTAGATTTACTACTAATTTACTAATGATGTGACATTTATATAAAGAAATGGATCTTTTCTATAAGATAGAGAGAAGTGATGTGAAGAGTAGAGAGCTGCTTCTACAAAGGCTCTGCTTTTGTGTCATTTTGTAAAATTCTGTACGAGTCACTTCATCACCTTTTAAGATTCATGTGAAATGTTTTTGCTTTTAGTCAATTTAATTTTTGCTTTGCATTACTCTAATTCATCATCAGAATGGAAATTTGTGTAACAGTGAAGCATGAACAATAATGATTCATTGTTGATTTCCCGTTAATGATAAGCCATAAATAAGATAAATAATATTGAGATAATCTAAAAAAATTAACGAATATGACTTTACCCTGGTGTGATGGTCATTTTGTGTTTTGTTCCGAACTTGTTCAGAAGATGGAGATTGTTTTGTTCGGTTGCAGTTTGCTTGGATGACGTTATGGATATACGTTCCACTATATGTCCACACATGTAGCAGAATGACAATAAAGCTCAACTTGAACTTGAACTTGATCAGAATTGTGTCCTGTTGTACAATGTGCAGATAAACTACTGCATCTGCTCTACAGCCGTTAAACTGAATTACCAAATATCACCATGTTCATTATGATAGAGTTCACATTAACATTAATCTAATTGTGTGCGTGTGTGTGTTCTCCAGCTGGTCCGGTGGTGAAGCCCTCCGTGTCTCTGCTCCCTCCCTCCTCTCTGCAGCTCTCTGAGGGATCGGCCTCGCTGCTCTGCCTGCTCTCGGCCTATTCTCCACAGGGGGCGCAGCTCAGCTGGACCGTGGACGGTGCCGAGGTGAACGAGGGGGTTCTGACCAGCACAGAAGAACAGAAGAATGGCTTGTACAGCCGCAGCAGCACCCTGACCCTCAGCAAAGAACGCTGGGAAGAGGCCGAGGTGTTCAGCTGTACCGTCTCCCTCCACGACACCACTCAGATCACCTCGTTCCGAAAGAGCCGCTGTGACGTCCACTAGAATTCAAGTGTACACTTCAAAACATGCTTAGCAGTCTGAGATGGTGTCACTGGTGTAGCTATGCTGAAATAAAGCTTCAATGTGGAAAGCATGTCTCCTTTTTCAGTAGTGAAGTGTCTTTGGCAGCGATTTGGAACAGCACCTTTAACAGCAGGTCGAGTGCAGCGCTGTGTGTTGTGCTTGAGTGAGTTTGGCTGAAGAACCATGAACATCTGCTGAAAGTGTTGATCTATTCTGGGACTCAGAGCTGTTCATGCAAATGTGTGTGTGTGTGTGTTTCACTGGCTACATCTGATGCTTTATGTACTATTGGTGAGGAGGTTCGTTTTCGCTTCATGTTTCTTTGAGTCGACAGAATTTGCATAAAACTATTAAAAACATCTAAAGAATTCCAATAAAGTACAAAACAAGGGCAAAACAAGAATTTACACAATTATAAACAAGACAAGGAAAACTAGTAAAAAAAAAAAAACAAGAAGCACCCAGAAACTAGAACCTAGACTAAGAAAGAAACACATATCAAGGCAGTAATAGAGTACTATTCAAGACCAAAATCTTGTCCATTTTCACACACACACACACACACACAGAGTCAGGTCAGGCTCCTACAGGGCTTGAGCTTTCTCTCTGAGATGATACACGTTATAGGAAATGAAAGGAGTCTTCCACTGTAATGTATGAGCAGAACAGGTAATGTACTACACACCCCCTAATCCCTTCTTAACACTAGCTGTGGATTGAGAACACAGGGCTGTCTGTCAGCCAGCTTTGTAGCCTGTTATTCACAGAAATGAATGAGGTTGTTACACCCAGTGCATGAAGACATGACTGTGAAATCTCCAGAAAACAGTGGAAATTACAGCTGTCACTCAAATCTCCTGATGACCTTTACTGACGTTCTCACTCTCCTCTCTTTATAACAGAGGGAGGAGAAAGAGCTCTAATTGATATTTAATCTTTATTTAGTCTTGATCATGTAGTGATGGGTCTGTCAGCATCATCATGGCCCAGACACAACAGACTGCCCTGAGCTAATCATGACTTAACTAGTAAGCAGATAGTTCCAGGAATGTTGTATATGACTTTCAGCCACTTCTGAAGGTCCTGACTATGCAAAATTCATGGAACATAAGATATGTTTTAATCACTTTTATATCTCTTTGGATAAAAGCAATAAAATAAATAAATTAAATCAAGTATTAAGTAAATTAAAAATCAAGGATGGAAAAAAAAAACTTTAACTGGAAGGGAAATATGTGAATTGTGCTACATCTTACTGAACTGAAAGCAGGTGTAACTAATCAAAGTTACAATATGTCCATACTTAAATGTACACAAGTGTGTAATAATAAAAGGTGAATGACGAGCTAAAATTAGAAAGCAGGACATGTATTGTTTCAGTGTGGTCTCATACAATGTCTCATACAATGTCACAAAAATTAGTGGTTATGGTTAGGATTAGGGGCAGGTTAGTGTTCATAACTTTTCTTACAAACTTCATTCGTATAAAACTGAATGAATTACTAATTACTAATTACTTTTCCTCATAAAGACTCAGAATCTTAATAACACATACACATAATTATACAGAAGACACTCTCTCAAGCATATTTTCATTTACAGCATTTGGCGGATACTCTTATCCAGTGTGACTTACAGAAGTAGAAGTGCTTTGTAGTCTTCATAAAAAACATCCTCAGGGTCTAATAAAATATTAGATAAACAGTAATAAACACTTCACTGGATTGAAAATGAAACCAGATAGTTCTGCGCGTGTGCAATGACGTACAAATCACGTAATGATGTATGACGCACGGCTGTCAGCGGAACTGGTGCTCTGACAAAAGCTTCACCAGGTGCCATGTACCCTTCCACCATTGAGCATAGTGTCATAAATAACTGTTGTGTCATCCTTAAATTCTCCTTCCACTCCTCGTCTGTGTAGTGGTGCAAGATGACGTTGTCCCACCAGTCCTTGCTTCGGACCCTCATCCACAGACGCCTTGTTCTGGGCTTGGGAAGGGGCATTTTAATTGCTTGATAAACACACGCAGTACCGCACAAAACATCACGTGCTCGTCGTCTTCTAATTAGCAGCTGAAATAGGCAAATGTTAAGTCTGCTTTTTAAAACGAAAAAAAGAAGGAATGGCAAGACAGTGGCTGCTAGTGTCTGCACGTTGGAACGGCGGGAAACGTGTATTTGTGCACTGTGCGCATATCAGAAGATCAAATCTGATTCTGTCATGTAAACACGCACATCAATCCGATTACTTTATTCATTGTTCTTGTAAACACTGTGATCGGATTAACAATCTGCTTGATTTCATTCCGATTGAAACAAAAAAGTGTCCATGTAAACGTCACTAGTGACTCAGCTGTTCGGTCAGCCAGAGGAAGTTCATTCCACCACCTGGGGGCCAGGACAGAGAAGAGTCTTGATGCAATGTAAGGAGAGAAGGTTAGTTAGTTTAATAGAGCTACCTAGAGTTTGCTTGTCTAGTCAGATGTGTAACCCAAGAATCTTCTCCATAGGGATCACAGAATCTAGACATGAGGATGCATCTCCAGGGGTAGACGTTGTAGAAAACTACATAGGTTGTGGACATGATGGACTGTATGCAGTGTGGTGTGATGATTATTGAGAGATTTGCAATGTGAGTTGTGAGTTAGTGTGGTGTGGTTCCTCTCCTCCACAAAGTGTCATTGTGTCGTATCACATCCTACAACTCAGCACCTGCAGTCGCTCCCAGCTGCAGCAGTGCAGTCTCTCTACAATCTGACTGAGGGAGGTTTTTGTACGACTCTATAACACTGTGTGAACCAGTAGCCAGTGATATCATGCCAACTCTGACAGTAGTAATCTCCTGCATCTTCAGTCTGGACTCCACTGATGGTCAGAGTGAAATCAGATCCAGATCCACTGCCACTGAAACGAGCTGGAAAACCTGACTGTAACTGGTTCACATATTTAATCAGTAGTTTAGGAGCTTCTCCAGGTTTCTGCTGATACCAGTGTAAGCGGTCACCGGTTGAGTCCTTGTACACTGCCTGACTGGTTCTACAGTTGATGGTGACTGTTTCTCCTGGAAGAGCAGATTTCACTGCAGGAGTCTGAGTTACTGTGACTTGACCTCTGCATTCTGAAAAAAAAATTAATCAGTGTGAATTAATAGTAACTGAAATATGATAATAGAAACAATAAGTGTATTTGTATAAACAGATGATTGTAGAGATAAAATATGAAGCAGTGTCTGACCTTGAGTCCAGAAGATCAGTGTCCAGATGAAGACGGGGATCAAAGTCATGGTAGCTGTGGGTGAAGTTGCTGTAGCAGCAGCTCTGAGTCATGAAGTGTTAAAGTCACAGCACTATAAACACTCCCAGAGCACTGAAGCATGTGCTGCCAATGCAAAGTGTCCTCTAAGTATGGAAACACCTTTACCACATTCCCCCAATCTTACTGTAATTCTAACACTACTACAGAGTTATTGTGTGAATTTTGCTTCTGGGGTCAGATGGAGATTTTCTGGAAAATACTTTTAGTTCTAAGATGCATAATTAAGTGAATTAGAGAGAGAAGTTTAAACTTTCACTGGTTGGTGTTTGTACTGAATATTAATGAGTTTCTCACTGTAGTGGATTTATGGTGGAAGAAGCAGCATCAGTGTTGGCAGTGAGTAAATACTCACTAATATTTTTGAATGTAAATTAATGTTTAGATTATTGTAGGACTTAAATATCATATCATAAATTCCTATCAGTCTACAGAAGGAGTGGAGGATTTATTCTCACTTTAGCTCAACACATTCAGCCATGAATTGCAAATTTATCATTAGTGCATCAGGATTTTTACTCAGTGAGGCATTATGGGTAAAACCTGTGCAACTGCAGATCTACGTTTTGTGAATTTTTAAATTTGATTGAGTTATTTGTATGTTTTACACACTAGATGCATCCTCAGTTTAGAGTGACAATCTTGGTGTTTAAAAATAAAACACTAAAACATAATTAAGAACAGTCAGAGTGTTAGTGGTTTAATCAGCTGATGTGAACAGAAGTTGGTGTTTTTTAACTGTTTTGTAATAAGAGGTTTAAATGGATGGAGAGAGCAGTGAGTTTAGAGCAACAGGGTTTTTGTACAGCCATTAAACCTGGTTGTATTGTATCACTGTGGAGGACTTTTGGTGGAGGAAACCTGTTTCCTAATTACTGAAATGGAGTGTGTTCAGATTAATGACTGAAATGGAGTGTGTTCAGAATGTAAGAATATAGTTTATGTTTTTTCTTCAAATCAGTTCTACTCATATGTTTTTAACTTTATATTTGTCAAAAATCCTGTTTCTCAAATGTTTCGTATTTTAGAAGTTTGACAAAAAATGTATTTGACTACAGTGATAGTAGCTAATTATAATTTAAGTCTACAAACAAAATATACATCATTGTTCGTGCATATTACTGTGACATTTTTTCGTTGAATTAACAATTAATCTTAGAGGCCATGAGTTCATTAAATGCTGTTGATGTTTCTGATTCCTGCCCCCCTCCAGTGTGGACCTGCAGCAGGAGAAGGTCACACTCATGTGTGTGGCCTATAAGGGCTTCCCCTCGGACTGGAGGCTGAGCTGGAAGGTTGATGGGAGCAGCTTGAGCTCGGGGGAGAGCCACAGCACCGCCGTTCTGCACGCGGACGGCCTCTACAGCTGGAGCAGCACGCTGAGCATCCACCCGGAGCAGTGGAGGAACAAGGTGGTGACCTGTGAGGCCTCCAATGACAACCAACCTCCTGTGGTGAGCTCAGTGGACAGAGAGCAGTGCTAAGAGCTGTGAGCTCACACACACTTTACTCAGCTCACCTTCTACTGCTTCACTGTGTGTTACATGTGGCCTTTATTGCTCAAATGTCCCACTTTCATAATTTCATTTACATTATTAACATGTGAGCTCACACACTCCTCAGTTTAAATCAGCTCTTCTTCTTACTTATCACCTAAATATGTGTTAAGTGTGTGTATCACTGCAATGTCCTGCTTTGAATTATTAATAAAAGCCTTTGAATCTGTAAACACGTTTGCTGCACTTTATTGGTTATGCACATCATAAACAAATCACCAATGAATCTATTTTACTATCTGCTATAGAACCTGTTTGTCCCTGAGAAATACACCTGATGGTCTCCACGTCCTTAATGAAAATGTACCCAAATTATACATCGTGTGTGTTTATTAACATAGTCTGTGTGTATAGGTATTTGTTTTAAAGCAATGTAATTGATATTATTTTAACATTAACACAGGCTTCCACCTAAATCCTTGTTCTACATTAACAACCAACAAGACAGAACATAAATTATAGCTGAACAGGCATAACAATAAGGCCAAAAGTTTGTGGACACCTTACCATTACACCCATATGTCCTTTTTGAACATCCCATTCCAGATTTAGTCCCGTTTTTTCTGTTATAATAACGTCCACTCTTCTGGGAAGGCTTTACACTAGATTTTGGAGCGTGGCTGTGGGGTTTTGCTCGTTCAGCCACAAGAGCATTAGTGAGGTCAGGCACTGATGTTGGGTGAGGAGGCCTGGGGGACAGCATTCCAGTTCATCCCAAAGGTGTTCAGTGGGGTTGAGATCAGGGCTCTGTGCAGCCCAATCGAGTTCTTCCACTCCAACCTTGCTAAACCATGTCTTCATGGATCTCGCTTTGTGCACAGGGGCATTGTCATGCTGGAAAAGGTTTGGGCCTCTTGGTGCCAGTGAAGGGAAATTGTAATGCTACAGCATACAAAGACATCCTATTCAATTGTGTGATTTAAATTTGACAGCAAAAAGGTTTACATACTGATAACACTGTGTACAAAGTATGGCCTACGTTGTAAAAAAAAAAAAAAAAAAGTGTACAGTATCTACATAGCAAAAAAAATCCCTTTTTAAAACCAGTCACTTTAAAAAGCCGAGAGAAGATTAATTTTGACACTAGGGCTAGGATAAGGGTTTGTGCCAGGGCCAGTATGAGGACCAGGGTCAGTGTTTGAGTCAGGAACAGGGCCAGGATGAAGGCCATGGTTCATGTTTGAGTCAAGAATAGGGCCACAGTCAGGGTTTGAGACAAGACTAGGGTCAGGATGAGGACAAGGGTCCACGTCTGAATCAGGAATAGGTCCAGGTAAAGTGTTTGAGAGAGGGCTAGGACCAAGCTGAAGATCAGGGTCCATGTTTGAGTTGGGATTAGGGCAGGATGAGGGCCATGGTCCATGTTTGAGTCAGGAATAGGGCCACGGTCAATGGTTGAGACAAAACTTGGTCCAGTTTATGAGTCAGGAGAAGAGCCAATATCATGGCCAGAATGGGGTCTGATGTCAGAGCCAGAGGGAATTTTTTTTTTAAACCAAAGTTGTAACACTTTGTGCCTCTGGCTCCCTAATAGCTTGAATGAATGGAACTGGCCTATGAAGACTAACATAGTGGTCCCCATGATCTTCAACAATGGTAGACTATCACTGGGGTGACATGATGGGGATATTAAAGTAGTTGCTTCTACACCTAATGCTGATACAACAAGAAACTGTACATTGAATATTACGGATGCTGTTTGAAGTGTTAAATGGTAACCATATATGTATGCATGTTCTGCATGCTTTGAATGTACTCACTCCATGATTCATCCATAAAAAAAGGTGTCGTCCATCTGATGCATATGGGTGCTAAATTAAGTAAGATGCAATTTCTTGCCTTAAAGATGCTGCAGATCAGAAAATTCCAAGAGTGGCAAGTTGGTCAGCCATAGCAGCATATTGGAAGCTATCATCTGGGTCAGGATCTAACCGAATCCTTAAATCAAATAATTCAAAAGCCTTCAACAACAAGAGTTAAGGGGATTAACATCTTCATGGTGTGTTGTGTTTTTGGCCATTTCTTTGGAACACTGCTTTTTACTTGTGAAGCAGGGCTATTTGGCATTTGGAACTTTACTTTGTACCTGGCCAGTCTTAAATTCCTTTTAACAACTGTTCCTTGAACCATATGATGCCGTTTTGACAGTTTGTGATTTTTGCTGAGCCTCACCTGAACGTTGTCATTGATATTGTAGATGGATGGAGGTTTGCCCCTTGCCTCCTCCTTCCATAGTAGCTCTCAAATGGAGAGAACCAATTTAGAACCTCCTTTTTATCCTCACTCGTAATTCTTGCAGAAACTTGCATATGCTCTGCCCAGTAGACACGTCCTCGTCGAAAATTCACAAAGTTACATAATCTTCCCTCGTAAAGCATGGTGTGTTCCCTCAACTTTGCCTTGACTTTGGGGATGGTATGGAGGCCTCTGAATGACTTTGACTTTAAGTTGTCCCATGAGCCTTTTCTCTGTACCTTTCAATTCTCTCCCTTGATTGTGCTGTATTATCTTGGTGGGCCATGAGATGTTGAGCTATCTCTTCATTATTTTTGTTCTCAAGTCGGAGTAGTCATATATAGCTGCTAAACACCCCAATGATTTACAGGATGTATCTATGTGTGCATTTATACTGCCTAACCATCCATTGTCCCATGTCGGTGATGTTGCATTTGTCTGGCTGTAATAAGCTTGGGAATAGGCCTGTTCTTAAATGCTGCTTTGCAAAGCTGATAATGTCCGGACCGATCAAGTATTTTGTGCACATTGTGTGTGCTAATGCCAGCATATCGATCTCTCAAGAGTACATTTAACTTTCTCGCACCACAGCCTTTCATCTCATCAAAAGCCCTGTTTGACAATACTGTCAATGGCTGTCTTCTTTGCTAACAATTTGCCACCATAGGTTAATGTATGACCATCCTTAATGAGGGCAAATAGATGCTTGTTCCTCCATAGGCGTACAAGGGCAGAGCGTTGGATATTTGTTCTTTCATTAACAGGGACATGAAGTTCTCCTCTCAGTACTTTCAAAATTACATTGTACATTTCATCATCCATTGTACATTACTAAACCAAAGGACAGAGCATAGAACAACAGTAGGAATGCTCTCATTGCTCTCATTGTTCAAGTGTCAAAATAATTCTGGGTTCCACAATTCTCTCGTAGAATTCACATGTTGCTAGAACACATCAGAGAAAGGAGAAAAACAACTTAAAAATAATAATAAGAATTATAATAAAGAAAAATTGAGGATAATAGGTGTAGGTAAAATAAGAAGACTGGTTAAATATGATAATAATAAATAGTTACAATAGTAGCAATATAATGAAGAACGAGCCAAAGACAAAGACACACTATCATTTTGAGTTGTCATGAGCCGTTTGTGGAGAAATGTGATTTTAAAGAAAAAAAAATTGACTTTTGTGTTTTCTGTTACTTTGATTGAACAAAGTCTAAGCTTTCAAACTTTGTCTATTTTATCACAAAATCCAAAGAATCAATGTTTCCAAAGAAATAATGTCTTTAATGTGGTGTGTGTGATAGATTGCGGTATCTGCCTCAGTTCATACAGCAACACTGAGCGCAAGTTAACCGATCATTTGCTTCACTTTAATACAAGTTATAACATGAAACAAAACATGAATGTACATCTGGGGGCATGTTGAAAGATACAGTACAACTTGCATTCAGGTATCGTCTCTCGTGTATGTGCCTAAGCTGTTTAAACCGAGAGAAAACGTCAGTATAAAAGCCTGGGAAGAACCTGTCACCTAAAGTCACGTTTATCTCATGACGATAATGTCGTTTGCTCATTACTTATCTAGAAAAATGAAAAGCTTCTCTATAGAGAAGCGTATTGCTAAAATTATAAATGCATTATACATTTTTGCAGAATATAAACAAGTTATGACAACCATTTAATGACTATATCTCAAAAATGATTAGAAACACAATAATTATATAAATAGAAAGCAGAAACTTTGTGTTTTAATTTAGTCCATAAATCTTAAAATGTTTTTCTGGGTCAAAGTGACTCAAAATGATGGAGCAAATGTAACAGCTCATTTAAAAAAAAATATTATTATGTTTTGTGCTCAGAAAGTATGTTGAAAGAAAATTATATTGTAAACATTGTCTCACTTATACATTATGTAACATTGTCTCATACATTATGTGCTGCTATTACCTTATGAACTGTAATTATAAGCTGCTACAGTGTTCATAATGTAATAAATTTCTCATAGAATTAGGTATTACTTCATGTGAAAATCATTATTACATTAAAACATCATGACTTTATGAGCTCAAGATTTTATTACATTATGAACATTGTATTACATTTATAATGTAACATTATGTTATGTGCAGTTATTACATTTGTACATTTGTACATTATGTTACAAGAGTCCTCTGTTGCCGTGATCAAATCTCCATGATTTAGCTGGTCACAGTGTCACTGACCAACACCAGCACAAACTCCACACCATGCAGCTGCAGCCATGAGGTGTTCAGACTGCAGAGAACAGCAGCACTAAACAGAGAGCTGAAGGACCAGAGCAGAGTAAACTCCCTAACCATCGACACGAGCAGTGGGGCACATACACAGCCAACAGAACAAAGGACACTGTGCCTGACCCATGCCTAACAGACATGCATCAGGCCCTGAAACACCAAAACCAGGAAAGTCCACCACTCAGGTACGGGACTGTTGGAGCTCCACTGCAACCAGCAGGTAGTGAACTGATTGGTGTGAACTGATGCTGTAAACATGTTAGAAACGTAATGTAAGTAGATGAGAGGTGGCATCTCAAATCTCCTTCTCTGAACAGGCCAAATATCTTCAAGAGTAAAACACAAATTTATATCTATATTATGTAGTGGGACAGACGGTGCTGTTTCTTTTCCTGCATTTTAATATGCCCGAATGCACGAGTTGCCCAATCACAGAATTTTGTGAGGGTATAAAAGGGGACTTTTAAGGCCCCGTTGTGTGTTGGAGCACCGCTTGTCCGTCGCTGCCTGAGATCCGCCTCTTCCGGTTTTTCCCCTTTTTGCTCTCCAGTTTTATGGAAATTGTTGCATTGGTTGGTGGTTGCCCTCCTCCATCTCCCTTTTGCTCAGCGTTCTCCTTCGTTGGCCCTGCGTGAAGAATCGTTGAATTTGGGGCCAATTGTGTTTAATGAAGCTTGTGGGGCAACATTTGTTGGCACTGCTGCTTTGTCTGCATAGTTTCATTTTTTTTCCGCATTTGCTTCTTGACGCGTTGGATACAGGGTTTTCGGACCTGTCTTTCAGCGCATGTTTGTTTTCTTTTTGTTATTTTGGTCGTTGTACTTGTCTTTTCTTTAGGTTTAGTTTTTGTTTTTCTTTATACTGTTCTGTTTGTTTGGTGTGTATTTTGTTCTGTTTAAACTTGTTTTAGTATGTACATTTTATGTACATTCGTTTGTTTGTTTATATTTGCTGTTTGATGCTTGTATTCATTTGTTGTGTCTTTTTGTTTAGTGTTTGGTATTTATTTTTGTTGGATTTGGTTTTGTGTGTGTGTGTGTGTGTGTGTGTGCGCATTTGGAGATTCTCTGTTAATATTGCCTTTTGTTGTAGGAGCTGAGGCTTCCAGGCAGGCCGCTAGTCGACCCTAGTGTGTGGTGGTGGGACTCCAGCACGGGGTGCAGTGTGTGTTCACGCTTGATCTTGTGTGTGGGCGTGTTGTGACCTGTGCACCGGGTGAGTGAGATAGGAGCTTAGTGCTCATTAACTAGCTTACCTGCTATTGGTAAGCCTTGGTCTCCTTTCATGTGTCAGTGTCTCATGTGTTATTAGTTGGGTCCTACAGTCTTTTAATGACTTTTAAATAGTGTTAGCTTGTTTCTAATAAAGTTTTGTATTTAGTATTTACGCCTCTACCATTCTTTTCTGAAACCACGTACCTGTGTGATCTTTTGTTGGTGATTTAATCTATAATTACCATGATTTCCCTGTTTAACAGGGTGGCGTAGTCAGCTATGTCTTAACTAGTTTCTTCTGAACTAGCCCTCCCCCGTGCCACAATTACATCACAGCAGGGACAGCTAGTGTAAATGTGACAGTGGGGATAAGCCTTTCTTCTCTTACTGAAATAAGCCTTTAAAATAATGTTCAAATTTTGGCCTCCATCTTGGCTTATTTGCTTCTAGTAAATTTGCTTCTTAAAGTGGATGAGTTTGTACTTTTGAGGACCCATGAAAAACAGCACCACCAACATTTGTAAGAAAAATGACTTTTAAGTTGTAAGAAAAAGAATTTTATGAAGAAGTGAGGCAGATTTCTTTCTAGCCCAAAAGCTGAGAATGTTTTCCACGAATTAACTTCATTTATGTAGTCTTTGTTCATAAATCAAACCTATCTAGGGTCAGTAGATGTATTGAACAGAATTATCAATCACATTTTCTGATATGCTGGAGTTAATGTCAAACACCACAGTGAGCCAGTGTGTCCAAACATCAGCACAAAACTAGCACTTATTAGTAAGACAATGTCAGAACAAAATGAAACCTGACCGTTAGGTAGGAATGTTGTGGTAATGTAATAGTGGGTTTTCTGGAGGTGGGATGAGTGAAGGCTGTTTAATGATGGGATTTTGCTGCGACACAGGAAAATGTGTATATGCACAGAAACAGAATTGTATGAAAACCAGTCTGTGTGACCAGGATAGTTTAGATGGTGTGCATGTGTGTGTGTGAGTGTGTGTGTGTGTGTGCGCGTATGTGGGTGGAAGTGAGTGTATAGGAAAGCAGATGCTGAGACAGCAGATAAGCTCAGATGGATGGAGTTAAAATGTGAGGAGTGATATCAGATAGAACAGGAATGAGTTTGATGATCAGATACTGATTTGTTTTTGTAAAGCTGTGATGTGTTCTGCTGTTACAGTTAGCACCATGACTTTGTAGAAAACTACATAGGTTGTGGACATGATCGACTGCGTGCAGTGTGGTGTGATGGTAATTGAGAAATTTGTAATGTGAGTTTTGAGTTAGTATGGTGTGGTTCCTCTCCTCATTGAGTGTCATTGTGTCGTATCACATCCTACAACTCAGCACCTGCAGTCGCTCCCAGCTGCAGCAGTGCAGTCTCTCTACAATCTGACTGAGGGAGGTTTTTGTACGACTCTATAACACTGTGTGAACCAGTAGCCAGTGATGGAATGTGCACTCTGACAGTAGTAATCTCCTGCATCTTCAGTCTGGACTCCACTGATGGTCAGAGTGAAATCAGATCCAGATCCACTGCCACTGAAACGAGCTGGAAAACCTGACTGTAGCTGAGTCGCAAGTTTAATCAAGAGTTTAGGAGCTTCTCCAGGTTTCTGCTGATACCAGTATAAGTAGTCACCAGATGAGCTCTTGTACACTGCCTGACTGATTCTACAGTTGATGGTGACTGTTTCTCCTGGAAGAGCAGATTTCACTGCAGGAGTCTGAGTTACTGTGGCCTGACCTCTGCATTCTGAAAAAGAAATATTGTAGGATGAATTATAAGTAGCTGAAATATTATAATAATAGAAACAATAAGTGTATGTGTATGAACAGACGATTGTAGAGATATAATATGAAGCAGTGTCTGACCTTGAGTCCAGAAGATCAGTGTCCAGATGAAGACGGGGATCAAAGTCATGGTAGCTGTGGGTGAAGTTGCTGTAGCAGCAGCTCTGAGTCATGAAGTGTTAAAGTCACAGCGCTATAAACACTCCCAGAGCACTGAAGCATGTGCTGCCAATGCAAAGTGTCCTCTAAGTATGGAAACACCTTTATCACATTCCCCCAATCTTACTGTAATTCTCACACTACTACAGAGATATTGTGTGAATTTTGCTTCTGGGGTCAGATGGAGATTTTCTGGAAAATACTTTTAGGTCTAAGATGCATAAATAAGTGAATTAGAGAGAGAAGCTTAAACTTTGACTGGTTGGTGTTTGTACTGAATGTTAATGTGTTTCTCACTGTAGTGGATTTATGGTGGAAGAAGCAGCATCAGTGTTGGCAGTGAGTAAATACACACTAATATTTTTGACTGTAAATTAATGTTTAGATTATTGTAGGACTTAAATATCATATCATAACTTTCTATCAGTCTTCAGAAGGAGTGGAGGATTTATTCTCACTTTAGCTCAACACATTCACTCATTTATTGCAAATTTATCATTAGTGCATCAGTATTTTTATTCAGTGAGGCATTATGGGTAAAACCTGTGCAATTGCACATCTACCTTTTGTGAATTTTCAGCTTTTATTTTGTGTAATTTATCTGTATGTCTTACACACTAGCTGCATGCTCAGTTTAGATTGACAATCTTGGCATTCAAAAAAAAAAAACACTAAAACGTAATAAATCAGTCAGAGAGTTAGTGTATTAATCAGCTGATGTGAACAGAAGTTGGCTTTTTTTAGCTGTTTTGTAATAAGAAGTTTAAAAGGATGGAGAGAGCAGTGAGTTTACAGCAGCAGGGTTTTTGTACAGCCATTAAACCTGTTTGTATCACTGTGGAGGACTTTTGGTGGAGGAACCAAACTGTCTGTGGGCCGTAAGTAACCTGTTTATTTATGACTGAGATGGAGTGTGTTCAGATTAATGACCGAAATGGAGTGTGTTCAGATTAATGACTGAAATGGAGTGTGTTCAGATTAATGACTGAAATGGAATGTGTTCTGATTCGTGTTATAAAGTGTAAATAATATAGTTTATAGTTATTTTCTTTTTCTTCACATCCAATCAGTGAGATGTGATTTTTGTATAAGAGCTTCATGTTTCTCAAATTTCTCTTATTTTAGAAGTTTGAGAAAATGTATTTGACTATAGTGCTAATAGCTAATTATAATTTAAATCTAAAAACAAAATAGATATCAGTGTTTGTGCATATTACTATGCCTTTTTTGTTGATTTATACTAACTACATTTAATATCTTCAAGACTGTGAGTCCATAAACAGAATTAATTGTGGAAGCGTAAACTGAATTTACTTAAATGGCAAATTATCTGTATTTTAAATGCTGTTTAATCAGATTATCAAATAAATGTAATATTTTTGTTTATTTAATTTACAATATAATTTAATTTTATTGTCCACCAATCACCGAAATATTTACAATTGTGACTCTAAAAGATTTGAAAGTATTTGAATTGAATGTGAAACGTTTTTGATGCTCCACTGAACTCATTTCTGCTCTGTAAGATATAAAGGGAAGTGAAACACACACAAAGAGCTGAAACGAAGCCTCAGTGAATGACAGCTGTCCATTCCTGTCTCATCTGTGTTTGTGTGTGCTTGTGTGTGTGTGTGTGTGTGTGTGTGTGTGTGTAGGTCTCACCCAGCCCACTGTGACAGTTCTGCCTCCCTCCAGTGTGGACCTGCAGCAGGAGAAGGTCACACTCATGTGTGTGGCCTATAAGGGCTTCCCCTCGGACTGGAGGCTGAGCTGGAAGGTTGATGGGAGCAGCTTGAGCTCGGGGGAGAGCCACAGCACCGCCGTACTGCACGCAGACGGCCTCTACAGCTGGAGCAGCACGCTGAGCATCCACCCGGAGCAGTGGAGGAACAAGGTGGTGACCTGTGAGGCCTCCAATGACAACCAACCTCCTGTGGTGAGCTCAGTGGACAGAGAGCAGTGCTAAGAGCTGTGAGCTCACACACACTTTACTCAGCTCACCTTCTACTGCTTCACTGTGTGTTCACTGTGTGGCCCACTTTCATAATTTCAAGTGCGTTATTAACAGGAGCTCACACACTCCTCAGTTTAAATCAGCTCTTCTTCTTCATTATCACCTAAATATGTGTTAAGTGTGTTTATCACTGCAATGTCCTGCTTTGAATTATTAATAAAAGCCTTTGAATCAGTAAACACTTTTTCTTTACATTGTTGATTATGCACATCACACACAAATAACGAATGCATCTGTCTCAGTATATTATACAACCTGATTGTTCATGAGAAAGAATAATAATAATAATAATAATAATAATAATAATAATAATAATAATGTTTGGTTTTACACCATACTGTCACTGGAGAATATAACTATATAACCTTTGGCTATATAATTTTCTAAGCGTCCTGTATTTTGAAATGTCTTCAGCCTGAACTAGTCAAGATAAAGCATCTACACTGAGGATGTGGTTGAGTGGGAATGAAGTTGTAAAGCATTTATGTTTAAAAGAGAGTATGGGAATAGTTTTATATAATATTATGGGAAAGTTCATGTTACTTTCACCCATCTGCTAGTTAGGGACTGGTGTGATGCTTATGGAAATTCTGTTACACCTACTGTATTAATCACAACTGTACCCCTGTATGTTACACATACTGAACTGAAATAAATATTCAGTTGCAAAAAAATCATTCCCAGATAGCAAGCTGACATCGATCCATTGTTGATTTTTCATCAGAATCATCATTTTGGTTGAGATCGGAATTTCTATATCAGATCAACTTTGAACTGTTATTGAAAGCTGACAGCTTGTAATGTTGAACAAAGTGACATTGAAGTAAAATCTATTTATACTTCACCGTGAAATACAGCGACATGCGCACTGACTTGGAGTTGGCCACGAAATCACGACGACCGTGAATATAACGTTTTGTAGTCTTCCAGAGGTCATTTTGGATCTGGAAAGAACCGGTGTGCCTTTGTATCCGGAGCCATCCTTGTTGTTATATCAGGTAAGGAAAGGAATAAATTCATATTACAGTATCGCAAAAGTACAGTGTTTGAGTGATTGATTCTCCCAAATTAAAATATTAGCAAATAGTTTTAAAGCATTTAATTTATATCCTGCTTTATGTGCAAATTTTACTGTTATAACTGCTAGCCAACTTTGGTGAGTCTGGGGTTCCATTATTCATTATTCTTCAATTCTATATGCTAAGATTGTGTATTCACAGTGTAGCTGTTGAAATTATTCAACAGACCCATTTGGGTCTGAGTCCACCATTTACTGTTAGTCGACCATAGGCAGGCTTTATGCAGCTCTTTGCGCTGGCTAGATATGTACATAATGGTAAGGATGATTGCACATACATTTTGAAGTTTATGGTGTTTTGGAAAGTTTTACCCTTGAAATAATACTGTAAGTAGAAATAGGTAAATTCGCTAATGCTGTTAGCATTAGTAAATAAATTGCTGCAGGTACCATTAGCTAGCTCATATTAGTTAGCTAACGTTAGCTATTAACAACTGTAGGTGGACTTTTGTGTTTGTCAGAGCCGTCTGCGTACTTTAGTGTGGTAATATTCATGTTTCTGCCTTACATAAATACATATGGGCTGTGTTGTTATGGTATTTCGGACAGATTTTTTTTTGTGTGTTAACAGCGGTAACCCTTTCTCCCACCCGCCCGCCTCGAACACACGCATGCGAGAGCACCCAAACTTAGACAGATCTGTAAAAGTATGCCCCCATTGGGTTTTTTCTGGCTACAGCTCTGGTGTTCGTACTAGCTAAATGTTAGTATATGATGATAATACATAAACGAGGTAGTTGGTGGTGGTGGGAAGTTTTACCTTTGAAATAATGCTGTAAGAAGAAATAGATAAACTCGCTAATGTTAGTGTGGCGGACGAGTGCAGTACAGGTTTTAACACGACTACGCCACCTGGGGGATTTTCACCCAGGAAATAGAAATAAACCCTAAAGATTATTATTATTAGGTCACACAGGTTCGCTTCTCTTTTAAAAACAAAAGGTAGGCAGGAAACGTAGGGATCGTATAAAAATACAAACGTTGACGCAGCCAAGACCACCCGTGGAACCCCAGCTCCTGAAAGAAAATCAAAAACAAAATAGATAAATCTTATAACAGAAATGAAATTACGATATACAAATATTCAAAAAAAAGGAAGAAAAACAAACAGGGAACTGCACATTACTCAAATCGACCGCCAAACTGTCAAGCCCCGAGCGAAGCAAGATCTGTTTGCTACAAAACAGCTTTAACTCACATACCTGAAAGGAGGGCAGTCATCAACTCCACTATTTGAACCGAAGGAGACACGCACAGATGAAAAGACAAGCTAGGATGCAACAAACGAATCATTAATACCACATGAACAGTAATTGGAAGGGTCAGCGAGCTGCTACGTGCTAACAGCACATACCTGAAACCATCGTCAATAAACAGAACGGGGAGGATCCGGGCGTGACGCATTACAGGCTGCAACCAACCCGCTCTAAAATAGGAAGCACTCGTCACTAATTGGTGGTCACAAGTGTCAATCACCACCACTTACCTCATTCATACTGTCACAATCCACCCCCAGCTTCTGCATCGTCGCCCCAACGATGAACTAAACAAAAACCTACCCTCTAAACCTTCAGTCCCAAGGACGGAGCCAAGCAACAGCTGTACTACCCACTATACTAGACACTGTACCTGCCCCCAATGATCGTGGGAGATGATGTTCATTAGAGTGCTGCCCAGCCGTACTCCTTCCAGTCCTCACCACACTCTCACCCTTCACGGCAGAACTTAAAGGAGGATTCATTACCGGCTGCCCATGCACCTCTGCCTCAGGAATTTCTTCTACTCCCTGGGCTTCACCAGACCCCTGAGGGACAGACTGGACAATACTCCAAGGTGCTTGCCCACTACTAACCTGCGGTGTTTCAGGCACCAAGACAAACAAATCTCCCTCCTCCGACTCCTCTTCCCGAGGCCGCACAGGTTCCACTAAGGGAATGTCCTGCAATAGGGGGGAGGGGTTCCTGCCAATCTGAGGTTTCAGCAAGGATCGGTGCACATGTTTTAACTTACCTAAATCTGTGGTAGGGGCAATAGTATACACCACACCCCCTTCCTTGGGTACCTTCACGATCTGATACACCACTGAGCTCCACAGGTCGTGGATTTTATGTCGACCTCTCACACTATAGTCGCGGAGATATACCAACTGACCCTCCTTCAGTGGTGATTCTCGTACCTGCAGATCATGCCTGGCCTTTCGGCGATCGGCCGCGGCCCCCAACCGCTCACGAACACCCTCAAAAGCCACCTGCAACCGATCCTGATGCTCCAGGACCCACTGATGAACACTACCTGCCAGTGGTTCCTCGACTCTACCAAGCAGGAAGTCGACTGGAAGTCTAGGCTCCTGCCCGAACATCAAAAAATAAGGGCATTCCCCTGTAGCTTGATGAGGAGTAGTGTTATAGGCAAAAAGTACCTGGGGAAGACAAGATGGCCAATCCCCCTTCTTTGACACAGGCAAGGTGCGCAAAAGATTATGCAACGTTCGGTTGGAACGTTCGCACTGGCCGTTTCCAGCAGGGTGGTATGGAGTAGTGCGCGACTTCTCAACTCCGTACAAGCAACACAGCTGCTGAATGAGGGCTGACTCAAAATTACGGCCTTGGTCCGAATGGATACGACCAGGCACCCCAAATTTACAGAACCATTCAACCACAAGAACGTGTGCCACCGTCTCAGCTTGTTGGTTTCTGGTAGGTACGGCCAAGGTGTATTTGGAGAAAATATCGGTCATGACCAACACATTCTCAAAACCAGAACGTGAGGGCTCCAACACAGTGAAATCCAAGGCCAGAATCTCATTTGGCCGTGCAGCCAACAGATGTCCCATGAAGCTAACAGGGGCGGACGGAACACCCTTGGCACACTGGCACCTCTCACACTCATGGCACCAGCGGGCAATATCCGAAGACATCCCCGGCCAATAACATCGCTGCCACACCAACTGAGTGGTGCGCTCCACCCCCTGGTGCCCAGGCTGTTGGTGCAGTTGTGTCAACACCTCCGACTTCATGGCTGCAGGCAATAGCACTTGGAGGACCTCCTCTCCACCATCCGGGCGAAAAACCCGACGATAAAGCACCCCCTCGTTCTCCACCAGGCGATCCCACTGCCGAAACAAAATCATAGCAGACCGGGAGAGTTTCTTACCCTCCTCAGAGCTGGGTGGCGTTTTCCGCCTCCAAAACACCAACAGCTCCCCGATAACTGAATCGGCCCGCTGCTGAGCACACATATCACTGATTGAATAACCAGGAAATGATACAATTTGGTTCACCTGAGTCACCAATCCACCTTGGGCAGCTTGACGCAACGCAACTGGAACAGCTGCACCCGGGCACAAATCCTGAACTTCTTCCACCACAGGGAGATTTTGGCATGACAAGGCATCAGCATTGCGGTTGCTCTTACCTGACCTATATTTAAGCTCAAAATCAAAGGCTGCCAACTGGGCAGCCCAGCGCTGTTCCATGGCACCTGACTTAGCTGAGGTCAGGTAGCTAAGAGGATTATTATCAGTGTAGACTACACACTTATGCCCCAGTAGGTATTCCCGGAACTTCTCAGTCATGGCCCACTTGAGAGCAAGAAACTCCAGCTTCATAGAACTGTAGTTAGATGTATTGCGCTCAGTGGGCCTAAGACCTCAGCTACCATAAGCTATGGGACGCACGTTACCTTGTTGCTCTTGTGAAAGAACTGCCCCTAGTCCCCCATGACTGGCGTCCACCTCCAAGATAAAAGGAAGTGAAAAGTCGGCATAGGCAAGCACAGGGGCCGTGGTAAGTCTACTCTTTAACTCTTCAAAGCTACTCTGACACTCAGTAGACCAGGCTTCAGCAAACTCACGGGACCCATACTTTAACCGCTTCGGGGTTTCCAGCTCCGCCGCCAGCCTGTGAAGGGGAGCAGCTAGCCTCGCAAACCCCTCCACAAAACGTCTGTAGTAGCTAGCAAACCCCAAAAATGACCGCAACCCCGCAACACTGGTTGGCCGAGGCCACTGTGAAACTGCCTCAATCTTACCTGGGTCGGTGGAGACCCCTTCTGAAGAAATCACATGACCCAAGTACTGCACTTCACGTTTAAAGAAGGCACACTTGGACAACTTGGCCTTCAAACCTTCCCTAAGTAACCGGCTTAAGACTACCTCCATCCGAGCTAGATGTTGATCAACTGAAGAGGAAAACACAACAATGTCATCCAGGTACAAGAGAAGAGACTGGCACTGTTGGTCCCCAAACAACCGTTCCATTAAACGTTGGAAGGTGCTGGGGGCATTGCAAAGCCCAAACAGCATCCTGTTCCATTCAAAGAGCCCGAAAGGAGTACAAAAAGCAGTCTTGGGTCTATCTGCCTCACTAACAGGGACCTGATTGTACCCGCTGGCAAGGTCCATGGTAGAAAACCAACGTGCCCCTGCCAGCGAGTCCAGTGTCTCCTCAATACGGGGTAGAGGGAAGGCATCCTTCCTGGTCTTAGAATTTAAATGACGGTAGTCTACACACATGCGTAGGCTACCGTCCTTCTTTTTGACCAGGACGATGGGCGAAGCATAAGGGCTACAGCTCTTTCTAATTATCTGGGCCTCAAGCAGTTGGATAATGTGTGCCTTCACTACCTCATACTCAGATGGAGGAATGCGCCTATACCACTGCCGCACAGGGACCTCATCTAGCAAGGGGATGTCATGGGAAATGAGACGAGTGCATCTCAAATCCCCATCGTGTATAGAAAACACAGACGAATACTTATCCAGTAATGCCCTCACCTTACCTTGTTCTTCCAATGACAACACAGACAAATCAATAGCCCTGATCTGTTCTTGTACAGTGCCTACGACCGTGCTAGCATACATCACTACATCTATCGTGCCCACATTAACAACAGGCACATAGGCTGTACCACGGTCCACCTGTACTAGAGCAGGAGATGCCAACAACCCTGATGGAAGACCAGAATCTAATCAGGACATTCATTCCCAAGACTCCAGGAACCAATGCTGTAACCAATGGCACGACCTAAGCTGTTCCTGACCTAAGCTGTTCCTGACCCCAAGACCCAAAATTCCGAGGAACAAAAACAAATCGATCCGTCGCTGATGCACCAGTACCAGCAAGTGGGGGATCTACAACTGCAGAAATGGGAGCATTAGATGGACCAGGCTGTGCAATTGGCACTTGCTCCTGTCGCAATCTTTCGTTATCTGCCCTTAATTGGGCTACCAATTCCCTCAACTCACGTAGTTCATCGTCCATAATTACAAACCACACAATCACTTACCACCACTGATGAAAATACAAGACTCAGAGGGTCTACTCTTCACACCAACCTACAAAGTGAAAAACTGCTGCTGTCCAGTTTCTGCAAAAGAAAATAGAACACAGAATATCCAAAACACAAAACCAACACATACGATACCCACGTCTCTGCACTACACAATAGAGAGTCCTGCGGACTACGCCAGAATGTGGCAGACGAGTGCTGTACAGGTTTTAACACGACTACGCCACCTGGGGGATTTTCACCCAGGAAATAGAAATAAACCCTAAAGATTATTATTAGGTCACACAGGTTCGCTTCTCTTTTAAAAACAAAAGGTAGGCAGAAAACGTAGGGATCGTACAAAATTACAAAATTAATTCACAATGAATTCAACAAGATAAAAAAAATTGCTTAAAATAATCACAATGATAAAGTGCCACTCCTAGCAGCTCACTCTCAAATAACAGTCCAATAAACTAAGACAGACCAACTTACAGGACTGAGGTTACCCACAGGAGTGATCACCAGCCCTATTTATCCAAAAAACACACTTCCACACACCCCACCGTGCACTCAGATCACACACCCAAACACTTCAAAAGTGTCACACGGCAAACGTTGACGCAGCCACCACCACCCGTGGAACCCCAGCTCCTGAAAGAAAATCAAAAACAAAATAGATAAATCTTATAACAGAAATGAAATTACAATATACAAATATTCAAAAAAAAGGAAGAAAAACAAACTCAGTTCAAACTACGAGGAAAACAAAACTCGTAAGGAGCGGCCGCGTAGTCTGTACGCCAGCTCCTATAATCAAATAGACGATCCTCCGCCCCGAGATAAAACAAAGAAATTAAATAAACCAAAAATAAAAAAAGAAAGAAACCAGACAGCAGCAGCAGTCCCCTTTTATTAGTTGCGAAGTAACAGCGTTCTTGCAGCGCGGTAGCAAAAACGACAGCGTAGCAACAATAATCGCCAAGAACGAAAGGGAGAATCCTGCGGCAAATACGAATAACAAAACAGTGTTACCAATTACATGATCACCCACTAAAATACCCCACTCGTAACCACATGTGAGACACTTACCAACAAGGACAAATGTGCTTTATGATCCGTTCACAGGCCAGGATACACAGCCTTCATATAACCCGCTGCTAAACTAAAGTACAGGGAACTGCACATTACTCAAACCGACCGCCAAACTGTCAAGCCCCAAGCGAAGCTAGATCTGTTTGCTACAAAACAGCTTTAACTCACCTACCGGAAAGGAGGGCAGTCATCAAATCCAATACTTGAAACAACCGAAGGAGACACGCACAGATGAAAAGACAAGCTAGGATGCAACAAACAAATCATTAATGCCACATAAACAGTAATTGGAAGGGTCAGCGAGCTGCTACGTGCTAACAGCACATACCTGAAACCATCGTCAATAAACAGAACGGGGAGGATCCGGACGTGACGCATCACAGGCTGCAACCAACCCACTCTAAAATAGGAAGCACTCGTCACTAATTGGTGGTCACAGGTGTGAATCACCACCACTTACCTGATTCATACTGTCACATATGCAAAATTCATGGAACATAAGATATGTTTTAATCACTTTTATATCTCTTTGGATAAAAGCAATAAATCAGTAAATTAAAAAATCAAGGATAAAAAAAAAACTTTAACTGGATGGGAAATATATGAACATCTTACTGAACTGAAAGCAGGTGTAACTAATCAAAGTTACAATATGTCCATACATAAATGTACACAAGTGTGTAAAAATGAAAGGTGAATGACTTGAGCTAAAAGTAGAGAGCAGGATGTGTATTATTTCAGTGTGGTCTCATACAGTGTCACAAAAATTAGTGGCTATGGTTAGGATTAGGGGCAGGCTAGTGTTGATACGTTTTCTTACAAACTTCTTTCATATAAAACTGAATGAAATCTAATTACTTTTCCTCATAAAGACTCAGAATCTTAATAACATACACATAGTTACACAGAAGAACTCAAAGTGCACTAGGAGTACAACAGAACAGGACAACAGGTGAGAAAAACTGGACACGAAACTTCTGTAATGACAGGAACAGATAGAAATGGTAATGCTGATATCTAGAGCTGATGAAGGATGGATGAAGACCTGGTCCAAAAAAGTTTACACTATTGTGTGTTAGAGGGCAGCTGTTAAAGGACAGGAGGAGCTACACCAGTGACTGAGCCAGAATCTGTAGCAGGGCCAGAGTGTGACCTGAAACACACACAAGACAGACACACAGATTGAGGCTGCAACTAGATTAATAACAGTGACTGATATCAGGTCAGAATCGGAGACTGTAATGGGGGCAGGATTAGTGATAGAGACTGAAAAAAAAAATTATCCACCAAACAGTTTCAGTTATGACAAATAGCACCTCAGCAAACTAAAAAAACAAATTATCTTAAAGTAGTGGATTTGATGGACTGTGTGCAGTGTGGTGTGATGATTATTGAGAGATTTCTAATGTGAGTTGTGAGTTAGTGTGGTGAGGTTCCTCTCCTCCACAGAGTGTCATTGTATCGTATCACATCCTCCAACTCAGCACCTGCAGTCGCTCCCAGCTGCAGCAGTGCAGTCTCTCTACAATCTGACTGAGGGAGGTTTTTGTACGACTCTATAACACTGTGTGAACCAGTAGCCAGTGATGGAATGGTAACTCTGACAGTAGTAATCTCCTGCATCTTCAGTCTGGACTCCACTGATGGTCAGAGTGAAATCAGATCCAGATCCACTGCCACTGAAACGAGCTGGAAAACCTGACTGTAACTGATTCACATATTTAATCAGGAGTTTAGGAGCTTCTCCAGGTTTCTGCTGATACCAGTGTAACCACTGACCAGATGAGTCCTTGTACACTGCCTGACTGGTTCTACAGTTGATGGTGACTGTTTCTCCTGGAAGAGCAGATTTCACTGCAGGAGTCTGAGTTACTGTGACTTGACCTCTGCATTCTGTAAAAATATATTTAATGTAGCATTAATTATAAGTTAAATATAATAATAAAAACAATAAGTGTATTTGTATGAACAGATAATTGTAGAGATAAAATATGAAGCAGTGTCTGACCTTGAGTCCAGAAGATCAGTGACCAGATGAAGACGGGGATCAAAGTCATGGTAGCTGTGGGTGAAGTTGCTGTAGCAGCAGCTCTGAGTCATGAAGTGTTAAAGTCACAGCGCTATAAACACTCCCAGAGCACTGAAGCATGTGCTGCCAATGCAAAGTGTCCTCTAAGTATGGAAACACCTTTACCAAATTCCCCAATCTTACTGTAATTCTGAATCTACTACAGAGTTATTGTGTGAATTTTGCTTCTGGGATCAGATGGAGATTTTCTGGAAAATACCTTTAGGTCTAAGATGCATAAATAAGTGAATTAGAGAGAAGCTTAAACCTTGACTGGTTGATGTTTGTACTGAATGTTAATGTGTTTCTCACTGTAGTGGATTTATGGCGGAAGAAGCAGCATCAGTGTTGGCAGTGAGTAAATACACACTAATATTTTTGAATGTAAATTAATGTTTAGATTATTGTAGGACTTAAATATCATATCATAACTTTCTATCAGTCTTCAGAAGGAGTGGAGGAATTATTCTCACTTTAGCTCAACACATTCAGTCATTTATTGCAAATTTATCATTAGTGCATCAGTATTTTTATTCAGTGAGGCATTATGGGTAAAACCTGTGCAATTGCACATCTACCTTTTGTGAATTTTCAGCTTTTATTTTGTGTAATTTATCTGTATGTCTTACACACTAGCTGCATGCTCAGTTTAGATTGACAATCTTAGTGCTTAAATAAAAAAACAAACAAAAAAAAACACTAAAACGTAATAAATTCAGTCAGAGAGTTATTGTATTAATCAGCTGATGTGAACAGAAGTTGGTGTTTTTTAGCTGTTTTGTATTAAGAAGTTTAAAAGGATCGAGAGAGCAGTGAGTTTAGAGCAGCAGGGTTTTTGTACAGCCATTAAACCTGTTTGTATCACTGTGGGTCACTTTTGGTGGAGGAACCAAACTGTCTGTGGGCCGTAAGTAACCTGTTTATTAATGACTGAGATGGAGTGTGTTCAGTGTTCACTTTCATAATTTCATGTGCGTTATTAACGGGAGCTCACACACTCCTCAGTTTAAATCAGCTCTTCTTCTTCATTATCACCTAAATATGTGTTAAGTGTGTGTATCACTGCAATGTTCTGCTTTGAATTATTAATAAAAGCCTTTGAATCAGTAAACATTTTTTCTTTACATTGTTGATTATGCACATCACACACAAATCACCAATGCATCTGTCTCAGTATGTCATACAACCTGATTGTTCATGAGAAAGAATAATAATAATAATAATAATAATAATAATAATAATAATGTTTGGTTTTACACCATACTGTCACTGGAGAATATAACTATATAACCTTTGGCTATATAATTTTCTAAGTGTCCTGTATTTTGAAATGTCTTCAGCCTGAACTAATCAAGATAAAGCATCTACACTGAGGATCATTAAATCTATGTTTGGAAAGCTCACTATGATTCAGCTGCCAAAAATCCAGTGAATTGATAACATATTGTTACTTCATACTTTATAATATTTTTTTAATTATATCAGAAAATTTGGCAAATGTGTCTTAATATTAATATTTCTTTTTTGTTGCAGCTGCAAGAAATTCTGCAATGCAGCTTATGAATAAGTCCAGAAAAGTTTGTCTTGAAAGTCAGCACTTGGTTAGAGCTATTAGCCACCAAAATTTTAATGCAATATCTACAGATGTGTGTCTGTGTGTTCCATCATGTTGAACCCTGTGACACTGCAAGATCAGTGTGTAGTGTCAAAATGTGTTTTCAGAGATTACTTCAAATAGACTGTCCCGTATGACTGTTTAAAAAGATACACATTGTGGAGCACTAATCTTCTTTCTTCTCTAAAGATGTTGCGTTGAACAAATAGGTGGAAATGGTGACAGAACTTACAAAGGAAGTAAAGAACCTCCGGGAGGAATTTCATGGTTTCCTCCAACAGTCTGTTTCAGTTTGGAGCCACCCTGCACTGCCTGTGCCTGTCTCGTTACCTCTGCGTCCTGCATTTGGCACAGGCAAAGAAAGTGATGCTAACAATTTATTGAGCATTAGCTAGGTGTTTCAATAGAGAACATTTACAGTCTAAAATAACTTTAAGCTTGGGAATCCATATACGAGATGACGACATGACTTCAATTCTGTCTACCTTCGTATGAACCCCTATACCCTCTACCCCTTCTATTCAATTCAATTCAATTCATTTTTATTTGTATAGCGCTTTTTACAAAGGTCATTGTCTCAAAGCAGCTTTACACAAACAAAAGTAAAGTGAAGTGTGTGTGTGTGCCGTCTCTGATGAGCAAGCAGGGCGACGGTGGCAAGGAAAAACTCCCTGAGATGGTGATAGGAAGAAACCTTGAGAGGAACCAGGCTCAACAGAGAACCCATCCTCATATGGGTTTACACTGTAGTGTGCGTGTGTGTGAGCACAATGTGTGTTGGTGTAGTCCATGGAAAACAGCTGAAGCGTTTTCGTGGCAGTATGAAGCATTGCCGGTGGACAGGTCCAGAGTGAAGGGGGGGAGGTCTGGATCACCGGCAGCTCAGGAGTGTAGCTCGGCAGAAGGAGAAGGAAAGTGGTTAGGTACACTCACAGTCACCGTGTGGAGATAAAACTCAACATCCACGAGTCCCCCAGATCTACTCCTTTGATAAAAACACTAGTCGCTAAATGGTAGGTTAAATAAATAAGTCTTCAACCTCGACTTAAACACTGAGACCGTGTCTGCTTCACGTACATTAACTGGGAGACTATTCCATAATTTTGGGGCTTGGTAAGAGAAAGCTCTGCCCCCTGCCGTGGTTTTGGCAATGCGTGGTACTGATAGACAGCCTGCATCCTTAGAGCGAAGTAGGCGCGGCGGAACGTAAGGTACTAACATATCGCTTAAATACTGCGGAGCGAGACCGTTTAATGCTTTATAGGTTAGGAGTAATATTTTAAAATCGAAGCGGAATCTTACTGGGAGCCAGTGTAATGTAGATAAGACTGGCGTGATATGCTCATACTTCCTAGTCCTAGTCAGGACCCTCGCTGCTGCGTTCTGAACTATCTGAAGCTTATTTATGCATCTAGACGAGCATCCAGATAGTAAAGCATTACAGTAATCTAATCTGGACGTGATAAATGCATGGACTAGTTTTTCAGCATCACTTAGCGAAAGTATATTTCTAATCTTAGCAATATTTCTGAGGTGGAAAAATGCTAACCTGCTTACATTATCTACATGCGCCTCAAATGAGAGATTAGAGTCTATAATCACACCGAGATCTTTTACTGTTAGACTACTTGAAACAGAGAGACCATCTAAAGTAACAGTGTGATCTCTAAACTTACTTCTAGCGGCTTGTGGTCCCAGTACCAGAACCTCTGTTTTTTCTGGGTTTAGCAGGAGAAAGTTGCTTAGCATCCAGTCTCTTATGTCTATCGCACATGCCTCAACTTTTTTTAACTGGCTATTCTCATCTGGCCTTGCTGAGACGTATAACTGTGTGTCATCAGCATAACAATGGAAGCTAATATTATGTTTGCGGATTATGTTACCTAAAGGGAGCATGTATAACGTGAAAAGCAGTGGGCCTAAGACTGAACCCTGCGGAACGCCATATTCTACTCGATAACGTGCTGAGTGGTCACCGTTTAAATTTACAAACTGATAGCGATCGGTTAAATAAGATCTAAACCAGTCGAGGGCTGAGCCCTTAATTCCTACGACCTTTTCCAGTCTGTGAAGAAGGATATTATGGTCGATAGTGTCGAACGCTGCGCTAAGGTCGAGTAAATATCTTGGTAGGTGAGACGCTTCACCGTAATTGGAGGGACAACACTGGAAATGTAGATCTACCGCATGCTTTCAGGTGCCCTGAATAAATGACCTATCACCATTAATAAATTGTCAGAAAGCTGGTGGAGCCGGCGTCGCCGTTGATGGTTGAGGTCTGAGCTGGCTCATGCGGCGAACCATGTCCTGAGTGACGTTAGTTAAGTCCCTAAAGCAACGCTCATGGGTGGCACTCACAAACAGGGAACTCAATATCCACACGAACGGTATGAAACAGATTACAGAGTCCTGTAGCAGTGGAGACGCACTAATGGCTGACTCGCTAGTGGCAGCAGGGCAAATCTCCGTAGGCAGACATATCCAAAGGAGCAGGCAGAAATCCCAGTGCAACAGTTCCATATGTGACAGTATGAATGAGGTAAGTGGTGGTGATTGACACTTGTGATCACCAATCAGCGACGAGTGCTTCCTATTTTAGAGCGGGTTGGTTGCAGCCTGTCACGTCTGGATCCTCCCCTTTCTGTTTATTGATGGTGGTTTCAGGTATGTGCTGTTAGCCTGTAGCAGCTCGCTAACTTTTTAATTACTGTTTGTGTGGCAGTAACGATTTGCTTGTTGCATCCTAGATTGTCTTTTCATCTGTGCGCATGTCTCCTTCGGTTACTTCAGTAGTGGATTTGATGACTGCCCTCCTTTCAGGTGTGTGAGTTGAAGCTGTTTTGTAGCAAACAGATTGTCTAGCTTCGCTTGGGGCTTGACAACTTGGCGGGTTGGTTTGAGTAATGTGCAGTTCCCTGTACTTCAATTTAGCAGCGGGGTATATGAAGGCTGTGTATCCTGGCCTGTGAACGGATTATAAAGCGCATTTATCTTCGTTGGTAAGTGTCTTGCATGTGGTTATGAGTGGGGAATTCTAGCGGGTGATATGTAACTATTAGTAACACTGTTTTCTGTTTTGTTATTCGTATTTGCCGCAGGATTCTCCCTTTTGTTCCGGGAGATCATTGTTGCAGCTCTGTCGTTTTTTTTTCTTTCTTTGGTTTTTCCTTTTCTTTCTTTTGAATTTGTATGTGACTCCATTTGACTGATTTCATTTACTTCTGTTCATAAGATTTATTTGGTTTGATTTTCTTTCAGGAGCTGGGGTCCCACGGGTGAAGGATCTTTTGTGGTGGTGGTGCTGCTTCAACGTTTGCCATGGGACACTTTTTGGAGTGTTTGGGTGTGTGATCTGAGTGCACGGTGGGGGGTGTGATCTGAGTGCACGGTGGGGGGTGTGATCTGAGTGCACGGTGGGGTGTATGGAAGTGTGCTTTTTGGATAATTAGCACTCGTAATCACTCCTGTGGGTAACCTCAGTCCTGGAAGTTGGTGTATTTTGTGTTGTGTAAATTTGGTTTTTATGTAACGTGTTTTCTTGTGGTTCTGTTTTATTATTTGAATCAGTTACCAGTCACTGTATCTTTAACAGTGAGGGTATTACTTCCTTTTTGTTGTAAGGTTTATTTTTGTGATTTTGTGTGAATTTCTGTCTTTTATGTAATTTGTTTTGTGTATTTTTGTTATTGAACCGTCATTGGAGAGAGGTGCCAGGAGTGGCACCTGATCATTGAGGCTATTTTAAGTGATTTTTCTATTTTGTTGAAATTCATTGTGAATACATTTTGTAATTTTATGATACCTTCCTGTTTCCTGCCTACCTTTTTATAAACAAAGCAAACCTGTGTGACCTAATAATAAACCTTGGGGTTTATTTCTATTTCCTGGGTGAAAATCCCCCAGGTGGTGTAGTCGAGTTTTCTACAAGTAGATGAACTTGGGTTTGTGTGTTAAAATCTGTACCGCACCCCACCACACACATAATCCAAAAACCAACAGGCAGACAAACAATAACGCAGACTTAACTGAAATACCAAATACAGGCAGGGTCAAAACTGGGAAGACTAACATGGGAAACAGGGCAGGATAGCTGCTCAGGCATGCAACACACATGCTGGGTGAGGCCTTATATAGTGATGGAGATACAAAATGGCCACCGCAATAAGTGCTAGTCCCAAAATGGCCACCACCCCGGAAGTGCAAGTCATGACATAAATGGCCAGGGAAGAAGTTGAAAGACCAAGCAGAAGAAGGCATTCAAGGAAACAGGTGGTTGGAAGTGGTCTGCCATGTGACATATTATTTTTCTTTTTTCTGGTATTACCCTGCTATTTTCTCTACTACATCACCCCTGTTGATACCCCACTCCCCAATCGCACACAATCACCACTACAACATGTGCACACCTCAGCTGAACTGTACAAAACAAAATTCTATGATTAATGGGATAGTATAAAAATCTTAAATTTTTCCATACACCTTTTTCTGATCTGTTTTAGATGCACTGACTCAACAAATGGGAGCAGAAGCAGTTTCGGAGTACGCATATCCAAATGCTGTCCAGAAATGGCTCTGATACACTCCAGATCGTGCGGGTGGGACTGGACGACAGACAGCTGCACCGGTTCCTCCAGTGTCTCTGACAACCAACTGATTCTTTTTTAAAATGTTTAAACCTGTTGTAGTGCATTTGTTGTCCCTTTTGTAAACATTCTGAAAAATAAAGAATTTATAGACATGCTTATTGAAATTGCTGTTATTTATATATTTCAGATTTTTCTCCTGGCTGTATATAAAGTAGGATTAGTTTTCACAGTACTGGGGAGGACAATGGGTAAACCAGGGTTAGGAACCTGTGAGTTAGCCAATGTCAGGACCATGAACACTGATCAAGCACATGGAACCTCAAACAGCAAGAAACTACACAGAAGTGAGGAGAAACACTAACATCTTTGTTGTTTAAAATAGGTTCATGTGTTCCAGGTGAAACAAATCCAGGGAGCAGGTAACTTTCCGTAAGTGTCACTTCTGTAACACTGTGTGAACCAGTAGCCAGTGATGTAATGGTAACTCTGACAGTAGTAATCTCCTGCATCTTCAGTCTGGACTCCACTGATGGTCAGAGTGAAATCAGATCCAGATCCACTGCCACTGAAACGAGCTGGAACACCTGACTGTAACTGGTTTACATATTTAAACAGTAGTTTAGGAGCTTCTCCAGGTTTCTGCTGATACGAGTGTAACTCTACACCAGATGAGCCCTTGTACACTGCCTGACTGGTTCTACAGTTGATGATGACTGTTTCTTAATAGGAGAGCAGATTGAGGGACAGCAAATAAACTCAGATGGAAGGAGTAAAAATGAGTGGAGCGATAACAGATAGAACAGGAATGAGTTTGATAATCAGATACTGATTTTGTAAAGCTGTTATTTTTTCAGTTGTGACAGTTAGCACCATGACTGTGTAGAAAACTAAAAAGTAGTACATATGATGGACTGTGTGCAGTGTGGTGTGATGATTATTGAGAGATATCTAATGTGAGTTGTGAGTTAGTGTGGTGTGGTTCCTCTCCTCCACAGAGTGTCATTGTGTCGTATCACATCCTACAACTCAGCACCTGCAGTCGCTCCCAGCTGCAGCAGTGCAGTCTCTCTACAATCTGACTGAGGGAGGTTTTTGTACGACTCTATAACACTGTGTGAACCAGTAGCCAGTGATGGAATGGTAACTCTGACAGTAGTAATCTCCTGCATCTTCAGTCTGGACTCCACTGATGGTCAGAGTGAAATCAGACCCAGATCCACTGCCACTGAAACGAGCTGGAAAACCTGACTGTAACTGATTTACAAGTTTAATCAGTAGTTTAGGAGCTTCTCCAGGTTTCTGCTGATACCAGTTTAAGCGGTCACCATGTGAGTCTGTGTACACTGCCTGACTGGTTCTACAGTTGATGGTGACTGTTTCTCCTGGAAGAGCAGATTTCACTGCAGGAGTCTGAGTTACTGTGGCTTGACCTCTGCATTCTGTAAAAATATATTTAATGTAGCATTAATTATAAGTTAAATATAATAATAAAAACAATAAGTGTATTTGTATGAACAGATAATTGTAGATATAATATGAAGCAGTGTCTGACCTTGAGTCCAGAAGATCAGTGACCAGATGAAGACGGGGATCAAAGTCATGGTAGCTGTGGGTGAAGTTGCTGTAGCAGCAGCTCTGAGTCATGAAGTGTTAAAGTCACAGCGCTATAAACACTCCCAGAGCACTGAAGCATGTGCTGCCAATGCAAAGTGTCCTCTAAGTATGGAAACACCTTTACCACATTCCCCCAATCTTACTGTAATTCTCACACTACTACAGAGATATTGTGTGAATTTTGCTTCTGGGGTCAGATGGAGATTTTCTGGAAAATACTTTAAGGTCTAAAATGCATAAATAAGTGAATTAGAGAGAGAAGCTTAAACTTTCTTTGGATGGTGTTTGTACTGAATGTTAATGAGTTTCTCACTGTAGTGGATTTATGGTGGAAGAAGCAGCATCAGTGTTGGCAGTGAGTAAATACACACTAATATTTTTGACTGTAAATTAATGTTTAGATTATTGTAGGACTTAAATATCATATCATAAATTCCTATCAGTCTACAGAAGGAGTTCTCACTTTATTATTCCCACTTTAGCTCAACACATTCAGCCATAAATTGCAAATTTCTCATTAGTGCATCAGCATTTTTACTCAGTGAGGCATTATGGGTAAAACCTGTGCATCTGCAGATCTACGTTTTGTGAATTTTTAAATTTGATTGATTAATTTGTATGTATTACACACTAGATGCATCCTCAGTTTAGACTGACAAACTTAGTGCTCAAAAAAAAAAAAACACTAAAACATAATTTAAAAATTCAGAGTGTTAGTGGTTTAATCAGCAGATGTGAACAGAAGTTGGTGTTTTTTAACTGTTTTGTAATAAGAGGTTTAAATGGATGGAGAGAGCAGTGAGTTTATAGCAACAGGGTTTTTGTACAGCCACTAAACCTGGTTCTATTGTATCAATGTGCAGGACTTTTGGTAGAGGAAACCTGTTTCCTAATTACTGAAATGGAGTGTGTTCAGATTAATGACTGAAATGGAGCGTGTTCAGAATGTAAGAATATAGTTTATATTTTTTCTTCAAATCAGTTCTACTCATATGTTTTTAACTTTATATTTGTCAAAAATCCTGTTTCTCAAATGTTTCTTATTTTAGAAGTTTGACAAAATGTATTTGACTACAGTGCTAGTAGCTAATTATAATTTAAGTCTACAAACAAAATATACATCATTGTTCGTACATATTACTGTGACATTTTTTTGTTGAATTAACAATTAATCTTAGAGGCCATGAGTTCATTAAATGCTGTTGATGTTTCTGATTATTGAACACTGAGTATAATTCATATACAGTATATAATTTCAATGTCTAGTAATGACAATTATATAAATCATTATGGATCTAACGTAAAATTATTTGAATTTGAATGTGAAACATTTGTGATGCTCCACTGAACTCAGCTCTGCTCTGTAAGATATAAAGGGAAGTGAAACACGCACAGTGAGCGGAAATGAAGCCTGAGTGACTGACAGCTGTCTAGTCCTGTCTCAACTGTGTGTGTGTGTGTGTGTGTGTGTGTGTGCGTGTGTGTGTGTGCGCGTGTGTGTAGGTCTCACCCAGCCCACTGTGACAGTGCTGCCCACCTCCAGTGTGGACCTGCAGCAGGAGAAGGTCACACTCATGTGTGTGGCCTATAAGGGCTTCCCCTCGGACTGGAGGCTGAGCTGGATGGTTGATGGGAGCAGCTTGAGCTCGGGGGAGAGCCACAGCACCGCCGTTCTGCACGCGGACGGCCTCTACAGCTGGAGAAGCACGCTGAGCATCCACCAGAAGCAGTGGAGGAACAAGGTGGTGACCTGTGAGGCCTCCAACGACAACCAACCTACAGTGGTGAGCTCAGTGGACAGAGAGCAGTGCTAAGAGCTGTGAGCTCACACACACTTTACTCAGCTCACCTTCTACTGTGTGTTACATGTGGCCTTGACTGCTCAAATGTCCCACTTTCATAATTTCATTTACATTATTAACGGGAGCTCACACACTCCTCAGTTTAACTCAGCTCTTCTTCTTACTTATCACCTAAATATGTGTGTGTATCACTGCAATGTCCTGCTTTGAATTATTAATAAAAGCCTTTGAATCTGTAAACACGTTTGCTGCACTTTATTGGTTATGCACATCATAAACAAATCACCAATTAATCTATTTTACTATCTGCTATAGAACCTATTTGTCCCTGAGAAACACACCTGATGGTCTCCACGTCCTTAATGAAAATTTACCCAAATTATACATCGTGTGTGTTTATTAACATAGTCTGTGTGTATAGGTATTTATGTTTTAAAGCAATGTAATTGATATTATTTTAACATTAACACAGGCTTCCACCTAAATCCTTGTTCTACATTAACAACCAACAAGACAGAACATAAATTATAGGTGAATAACAACTGCAGGCATAACAACTGTATAATAGCAATAATAATAATAATAATAATAATAATAATAATAATAATAATAGTTCAACAATGGGATTTTATTCCATAGTGTTCCATAATTTATTCCATATTCCCAAATAATATCGACTCTTCTGGGAAGGCTTTACACTAGATTTTGGAGTGTGGCTGTGGGGTTTTGCTCGTTCAGCCACAAGAGCATTAGTGAGGTCAGGCACTGATGTTGGGTGAGGAGGCCTCTCGCCGGATGGGGAGCCTCAATGCCCTCGGGAGGTCGATCTGCCAACCCTGCTACCTATGGTGCTTCAGGGCGCACCGGTCTCCGGAAAGCGTTTCTCCCAGTTCTCGCCCGGGAACGTAGCGGGTCTGGGAGGCTCGCGGCCTCCCAGGAGGCCTTCGGAGCAGCTAGTTCGGTCGTTCCCTGTCGGTTCGCCGCTCCAGGGCACCAAGCTAGCCGCTCTCGCTGTATCAGAGGTCAGTCTCAAGAGGCTGATCCCCTTAGTGAGCTATTTGGCAGCGTGGAAACTTCTGCCGAATGTGTCTCAATGGGTCCTGCGTACTGTAGAGAGAGGCTATCGAATTCGGTTCGGCTCTCCTCCGCCTCACTTTTCTGGGGTTCTTCCCACTCTCGTGGGTCCCGAGCAGGCTCTGGTAATGGAACAGGAAGTAAACACTCTCCTGAGGAAGGGGGCGATCGAGGTGGTCCCTCCTCGCGACAGAGAGTACGGGCTCTACAGCCGGTACTTCATTGTTCCCGAGACAGTCGCGAGAGTGAGAGAAGGCCGGTCACTCACTGTGAAGCAGTTTCAGAGACTGCTGGGTCTGATGGCAGCTGCGTAACGTAATACCTTTTGGCCTGCTGTACATGAGACCCCTACAGTGGTGGCTCAAGACCAGGGGGTTCTCCCTGAGGGGAAACCCGCTCCTCATGATCAAGGTCATGTGGCGGTGCCTACGTGCCTTAGACATGTGGAGGGAACCTGGGTTCTTGTCTCAGGGCCCGGTGCTGGAAGCTCCTTGTCACCGCGTAACGCTAGTGACGGATGCATCTCTCGCCGGATGGGGAGCGGTCATGAGTGGCCACTCTGCCCGTGGTCTGTGGAGCGGCCGCCATCTCACTTGGCACATCAACTGCCTGGAGATGCTGGCTGTGTTTCTAGCACTGAAACACTTTCTCCCGGACCTAAGAGGTCGCCACGTGTTGGTGCGCACCGACAACATGGCAGTGGTCTCTTATATCAACCACCAGGGACTTCTGCGCTCGTGCCCCCTTTACAGGCTGGCGCTCCAGATCCTTGTGTGGTCCCAGGGGAAACTCCTCTCGCTGAGAGCAGTTTACATCTCTGGCCGTCTCAATATGGGAGCAGACGCCCTGTCGAGGCAGGGGCCGATGCCTGGGGAATGGAGGCTCCACCCCGAGGTGGTGGAGCAGATATGGCGCATGTTCGGCCGAGCTCAGGTGGATCTGTTTGCAACTCAGGAGACGTCGCTCTGTCCCCTCTGGTTCTCTCTGACTCATCCAGCTCCCCTAGGACTGGATGCTATGGTACAGACGCGGCTGAGGCTGCGTCTGTACGTCTGTGTGTCTGTATGGGGAGAGTGCGCCGGCACGAGGTCCGCTTGCTGCTAGTAGCCCCATTCTGGCCGGGCCAAGTATGGTTCTCGGACCTGATTTCCCTTCTCGACGGCTCTCCATGGGAGATTCCCGTCAGGAGGGACCTCCTCTCTCAGGCGGGGGGCGACATCCTTCACCCCCGCCCGGAGTTGTGGAAGCTGTGGGTGTGGCCTCTGAGGGGGCACAACTCAGAGCTTCCGGTCTCTCAGCCGAGGTTGTTGGGACCATCCTCCAGTCCAGAGCTCCCCCAACAAGGAAACTGTATGCCCTGAAGTGGAAACTTTTCACTTCCTGGTGCAGAGACCGCCGGTTCGACCCTGTTCACTGTCCAGTTGGTACAGTGCTGGAGTTCCTGCAGACCCGTCTCTCCGCAGGGTCAGTCAGTGTGCAGGCACCCCCTGGTTACACGTTTCCTCCGCGGTGCGCTGAGGCTCAGACCTCCAGTGCGATCTCGGGTCCCTCCTTGGGACCTGTCCGTGGTTTTAGAGGCTCTCTGTAAACCCCCTTTCGAGCCCATAGAGGAGATTTCAGACCGTCTTTTGATGTTGAAAACTGCCTTTCTCTTGGCGATTTGGCGATCCCAGGCCCTCTCTGTGGCCCCTTCTTACTTAGACTTTGCGCCTGGTCTGGCCAAATCGTTCTTGTACCCCCGAGCGGGGTACGTACTGAAAGTTCCCTCCTTGGCACCACGGCCAGTCGTGCTGCAGGCCTTCTGTCCTCCTCCCTTTCGGGAGCCCGACCATCGGAAGCTTAACTGTACGTGTCCAGTGCGAGCACTGGATGCATACGTCCACAGAGCTGCCCTGTGGAGGAGGGCGTTTCGACGCAGCTCGAGGTCCTGAAGGGGAACGTCTCCAGGTTACGCATGTAACCATGGTTCCCCGAGTGAACGAGACGCTGCATCTCAGTGCCACACTTCTGGCATCCCTGCCGCGCTTGCCTCATTTCTCAGAAGCTAGCGCGGCGTTTGCCGCTCGGGCTTTTATGCTTCCGGGTCGCTACGTCACCCCGCCAGTGACGTCTCGCCCATCCATTGGACTGATTACACATGTTATTTAGAGCGCGGTCACGCTGAAGGTGTTCCCATAGCGCTTCGACGCAGCGTCTCGTTCCCTCGGGGAACCATGGTTACATGCGTAACCGGGAGACGTTTTAATTAAGTGCATAAATCTTAAAATGTGTTTCTGGGTCAAAGTGACTAAAAATGATGGAGCACGTGATAATCACAAAATTAGTGCAATGTTTATGAAAACAATGTAGCATAATAAGCCTACATTTCTTATAAAGTAACAGCTCACTTAAAAAAATATATTATGTTTTGTGCTCAAAAATGTATGTTGAAAGAAAATTATATTGTAAACATTGTCTCACTTATACATTATATAACATTGTCTCATACATTATGTGCTGCTATTACCTTATGAACTGTAATTATAAGCTGCTACAGTGTGTTCATAATGTAATAAATTTCTCATAGAATTAGGTATTACTTCATGTGAAAATCATTATTACATTAAAACATCATCACTTTATGAGCTCAAGATTTTATTACATTATTAACATTGTATTACATTTATAATGTAATATTACGCTATGTGCAGTTATTACATTTGTACATTACGTTACAAGAGTCCTCTGTTGCTGTGATCAAATCTCCATGATTTAGCTGGTCACAGTGTCACTGACCAACACCAGCACAAACTCCACACCATGCAGCTGCAGCCATGAGGTGTTCAGACTGCAGAGAACAGCAGCACTAAACAGAGAGCTGAAGGACCAGAGCAGAGTAAACTCCCTAACCATCGACACGAGCAGTGGGGCACATACACAGCCAACAGAACAAAGGACACTGTGCCTGACCCATGCCTAACAGACATGCATCAGGCCCTGAAACACCAAAACCAGGAAAGTCCACCACTCAGGTACGGGACTGTTGGAGCTCCACTGCAACCAGCAGGTAGTGAACTGATTGGTGTGAACTGATGCTGTAAACATGTTAGAAACATAATGTAAGTAGATGAGAGGTGGCATCTCAAATCTCCTCCTCTGAACAGGCCAAATATCTTCAAGAGTAAAACACAAATTTATATCTATATTACATCACAGCAGGGCCAGCTAGTGTAAATGTGACAGTGGGGATAAGCCTTTCCTCTCTTACTGAAATAAGCCTTTAAAATAATGTTCAAATTTTGGCCTCCATCTTGGCTTATTAGCTTCTAGTAAATTTGCTTCTTAAAGTGGATGAGTTTGTACTTTTGAGGACCCATGAAAAACAGCACCACCAACATTTGTAAGAAAAATGACTTTTAAGTTGTAAGAAAAAGAATTTTATGAAGAAGTGAGGCAGATTTCTTTCTAGCCCAAAAGCTGAGAATGTTTTCCACGAATTAACTTCATTTATGTAGTCTTTGTTCATAAATCAAACCTATCTAAGGTCTTTAGATGTATTGCAGAATTAATTTTATCATTCATATTTTCTGATATGCTGGAGTTAATGTCAAACACCACAGTGAGCCAGTGTGTCCAAACATCAGCACAAAACTAGCAGTTATTAGTAAGACAATGTCAGAAAGACATGAAACCTAACCATTAGGTAGGAATGTTGTGGTAATGAAATAGTGGGTTTTCTGGAGGTGGGATGAGTGAAGGCTGTTGAATGATGGGATTTTGCTGTGACACAGGAAAATGTGTATATGCACAGAAACAGAATTGTATGAAAACCAGTCTGTGTGACCAGGATAGTTTAGATGGTGTGCATGTGTGTGTGAGTGTGTGTGTGTGTGTGTGTGTGCGCGTATGTGGGGTGGAATAGGAATAGCAGTGTATAGGAAAGCAGATGCTGAGACAGCAGATAAGCTCAGATGGATGGAGTTAAAATGTGAGGAGCAGGAATGAGTTTGATGATCAGATACTGATTTGTTTTTGTAATGCTGTGATGTGTTCTGCTGTTACAGTTAGCACCATGACTTTGTAGAAAACTACATAGGTTGTGGACATGATCGACTGCGTGCAGTGTGGTGTGATGGTAATTGAGAAATTTGTAATGTGAGTTTTGAGTTAGTATGGTGTGGTTCCTCTCCTCCACAGAGTGTCATTGTGTCGTATCACATCCTACAACTCAGCACCTGCAGTCGCTCCCAGCTGCAGCAGTGCAGTCTCTCTACAATCCGACTGAGGGAGGTCTTTGTACGACTCTATAACACTGTGTGAACCAGTAGCCACTGATGGAATGCCAACTCTGACAGTAGTAATCTCCAGCATCTTCAGTCTGGACTCCACTGATGGTCAGAGTGAAATCAGATCCAGATCCACTGCCACTGAAACGAGCTGGAAAACCTGACTGTAACTGATTTACAAATTTAATCAGGAGTTTAGGAGCTTCTCCAGGTTTCTGCTGATACCAGTGTAAGTAGTCACCAGATGAGCTCTTGGCCACTGCCTGACTGATTCTACAGTTGATGGTGACTGTTTCTCCTGGAAGAGCAGATTTCACTGCAGGAGTCTGAGTTACTGTGGCTTGACCTCTGCATTCTGAAAAAACACACAACATTGCAGCATGAAACTGAAATATTGTAATAGAAACAATAAGTGTATGTGTACGAACAGACTATTGTAGAGATAAACTATGAAGCAATGCCTGACCTTGAGTCCACAGGATCAGTGTCCAGATGAAGACGGGGATCAAAGTCATGGTAGCTGTGGGTGAAGTTGCTGTAGCAGCAGCTCTGAGTCATGAAGTGTTAAAGTCACAGCGCTATAAACACTCCCAGAGCACTGAAGCATGTGCTGCCAATGCAAAGTGTCCTCTAAGTATGGAAAAACCTTTACCACATTCCCCCAATCTTACTGTAATTCTCACACTACTACAGAGATATTGTGTGAATTTTGCTTCTGGGGTCAGATGGAGATTTTCTGGAAAATACTTTTTAGTGAATTATAGAGAGAAGGTTAAAATCAAACTGATCAAAAGATCGTGAGATATTCCTTTTTATTTCATTTTTGTTTCAGTCCAAAAGAATTCAATATCCACTTTAAACCATGCTTAGTAATCTCAGGTGGTATCAGTGGTGTAGCTATTCTGAATAAAGCTTCAATGTGGAAAGCGGGTCTCCTTTTAGTGAAGTGTCTTTTGCCGCGTTCACAACTGCCATTAGCATGCGTCCTGGGTGATCAGATTATAAGTGGACAGTGCTAAGTACAGATGTGAACGGGGTCGAATGTGTCTTGTAGATGCATTGTGATCCATTCACTCAAACCACATTCGAAGGTGCTCTGGGATGCATATAGCTACATCACATTTGTAGTGTGAATGCAAATGCGTCTCGAAGCGTCCCATACAGCAACGAAGGGCCAACTAATTGTCTGTGTCATTGCCCTAGCCAGAAAATCTATAATCATTGTGAAAATGTTTGTTTGTAAATCTCATGTTAATAGCAGGTGTGAACAGGGCCTCTGTCAGCATTTTGGAACAGCACCTTTAACAGCAGGTCGAGTGCAGCGCTGTGTGTTGTGCTTGAGTGAGTTTGGCTGAAGAACCATGAACATCTGCTGAAAGTGTTGATCTATTCTGGGATTCAGAGCTGTTCATGCAAATATGTGTGTCTGTGTTCCACTGAGTAAATCTGATGCTTTAGGTACTTCTGGGTGAGGAGGTTCGTTTTCACTTCGTATTTCTCTGATTGGTCAGAATTTGCATAAAACCATTAAAAAATCTAACGTATTCCAATAAAATACATTAAAGAACAAACTGATTCAAGAGAAAACATTTAAAAATTATGTTTTAAAAAATGTTATGTTTTTAAAAAATAAAAAAGAAGAAGGACCCAGAAACTAGGACCTAATCTAAGAACATTTAGAATGAGTTCTAAAAAAAAAAACAAAGAATCACATATCAAGGCTGTAATAGAGTCCTATTCAAGAACAGAATCTGAGTATGAGCAGAGCAGGTAATGTACTACACACACCCTAATCCCTTCTTAACACTAGCTGTGGATTGAGAACACAGGGCTGTCTGTCAGCCAGCTTTGTAGCCTGTTATTCAGAGAAATGAATGAGGTTGTTACACCCAGTGCATGAAGACATGACTGTGAAATGTCCAGAAAACAGTGGAAATTACAACTGTCACTCAAATCTCCTGATGACCTTTACTGAAGTTCTCACTCTCCTCTCTTTATAACAGAGGGAGAAGAAAGAGCTCTAATTGATATTTAATCTTTATTCAGTCTTGATCATGTAGTGATGGGTGTGTCAGCATCATCACGGCCCAGAGACAACAGACTGCCCTGAGCTAATCATGACTTAACTAGTAAGCAGCTAGTTACAGGAATGTTGTATATGACTTTCAGCTACTTCTGAAGGTCCTGACTATGCAAAATTCATGGAAAATAAGATATGTTTTAATCACTTTTATATCTCTTAGGATAAAAGCAATAAATCAGTAAATTAAAAATCAAGGATAAAAAAAAAACTTTAACTGGATGGGAAATATGTGAACATCTTACTGAACTGAAAGCAGGTGTAACTAATCAAAGTTACAATATGTCCATACATAAATGTACACAAGTGTGTAAAAATGAAAGGTGAATGACTTGAGCTAAAATTAGAAAGCAGGACGTGTATTGTTTCAATGTGGTCTCATACAATGTCACGAAAATTAGTGGTTATGGTTAGGATTAGGGGCAGGCTAGTGTTCATACGTTTTCTTACAAACTTGATTCATATAAAACTGAATGAAATCTAATTACTTTTCCTCATAAAGACTCAGAATCTTAATAACATACACATAATTACACAGAAGAACTCAAAGTGCACTAGGAGTACAACAGAACAGGACAACAGGTGAGACAAACTGGACACAAAACTTCTGTAATAACAGAAGTGAAAAAAATGGTCAAGGATCATGGATAAAGCTGGGTCATCAGCTGGAGAAATCAGATCTTATTAGAGCCGTGCCTCCACGCTACATGTCTCCTGACTCAGCACCAGCAGACAGGAGGGAGACCTGAACCACAGGACAGAACAGGAAGTAGAAGTACACTCTTCCAAGCATATTTACATTTACAGCATTTGGCAGATACTCTTATCCAGTGTGACTTACAGAAGTAGAAGTGCTTTGTAGTCTCCATAAAAAACACATCCTCAGGGTCTAATAAAATATTAGGAAGCTAAATTCCTGTTAAAGAGGAGTTAATATTAGTACAGCAACACAACAACAGTACACGATGAGGTTTTTAATTAGTGCTCATTTTAGTGCTTGGTGATTGAAGGGAGTTGGTCTTTGTTTGAAGATAGACAGTGAATCAGCTGTTCAGTCAGCCAGAGGAAGTTCATTCCACCACCTGGGGGCCAGGACAGAGAAGAGTCTTGATGCAATATAAGGAGAGAAGGTTAGTTAGTTTTCTAGAGCTACCTAGAGTCTGCTTGTCTAGTCAGATGTGTAACCCAAGAATCTTCTCCATAGGGATCACAAAATCTAGACATGAGGATGCATCTTCAGGGATATACAGCAGCTCAGTCTTGCTGAGATATAAATGGATGACGATAGGCAGGGCAGGGAGAAAACGGGGGAAGAAACAAAGTAATTATGTGAAATTTAGAGCATGGTAATGCTAATATCTAGAGCTGATGAAGGATGGATGAAGACCAGGTCCAAAAAAGTTTAGATTATTGTGTGTTAGAGGGCAGCTGTTAAAGGACAGGAGGAGCTACACCAGTGATTGAGCCAGAATCCAGAGCAGGGCCAGAGTGTGACCTGAAACACACACAAGACAGATACAGAGATTGAGGCTGCAACTAGATTAATAACAGTGACTGATATCAGGTCAGAATCAGAGACTGTAATGGGGGCAGGATTAGTGATAAAGACTGAAAAAAAAAAATTATCCACTAAACAGTTTCAGTTAGGACAAATAGCACCTCAGCAAACTAAAAAAACGAATTATCTTACAGTAGTGGATGTGATGGACTGTGTGCAGTGTGGTGTGATGATTATTGAGAGATTTCTAATGTGAGTTGTGAGTTAGTATGGTGAGGTTCCTCTCCTCCACAGAGTGTCATTGTATCGTATCACATCCTCCAACCCAGCACCTGCAGTCGCTCCCAGCTGCAGCAGTGCAGTCTCTCTACAATCTGACTGAGGGAGGTTTTTGTACGACTCTATAACACTGTGTGAACCAGTAGCCAGTGATGGAATGGTAACTCTGACAGTAGTAATCTCCTGCATCTTCAGTCTGGACTCCACTGATGGTCAGAGTGAAATCAGATCCAGATCCACTGCCACTGAAACGAGCTGGAAAACCTGACTGTAACTTATTCACATATTTAATCAGTAGTTTAGGAGCTTCTCCAGGTTTCTGCTGATACCAGTGTAAGTAGTGGCCGTATGAGCTGTAATAATACACTGCCTGACTGGTTCTACAGTTGATGGTGACTGTTTCTCCTGGAAGAGCAGATTTCACTGCAGGAGTCTGAGTTACTGTGACTTGACTTCTGCATTCTGTAAAAATATATTTAATGTAGCATTAATTATAAGTTAAACATAATAATAAAAACAATAAGTGTATGTGTATGAAAAGATCTTTGGAGTGATAAAATATGAAGCAGTGTCTGACCTTGAGTCCAGAGGATCAGTGTCCAGATGAAGACGGGGATGAAAGTCATGGTAGCTGTGGGTGAAGTTGCTGTAGCAGCAGCTCTGAGTCATGAAGTGTTAAAGTCACAGCGCTATAAACACTCCCAGAGCACTGAAGCATGTGCTGCCAATGCAAAGTGTCCTCTAAGTATGGAAACACCTTTACCGCATTCCCCCAATCTTACTGTAATTCTAACACTACTACAGAGATATTGTGTGAATTTTGCTTCTGGGGTCAGATGGAGCTTTTCTGGAAAATACTTTTAGGTCTAAGATGCATAAATAAGTGAATTAGAGAGAGAAGCTTAAACTTTCACCGGTTGGTGTTTGTACTGAATGTTAATGAGTTTCTCACTGTAGTGGATTTATGGTGGAAGAAGCAGCATCAGTGTTGGCAGTGAGTAAATACACACTAATATTTTTGACTGTAATTTAATGTTTAGATTATTGTAGGACTTAAATATCATATCATAACTTTCTATCAGTCTACAGAAGGAGTGGAGGATTTATTCTCACTTTAGCTCAACACATTCAGTCATTTATTGCAAATTTATCGTTAGTGTATCACTATTTTTATTCAGTGAGGCATCATGGGTAAAACCTGTGCAATTGCACATCTACCTTTTGTGAATTTTCAGCTTTTATTTTGTGTAATTTATCTGTATGTCTTACACACTAGCTGCATGCTCAGTTTAGATTTACAATCTTAGTGCTCAAAAAAAAAACAAAAAAAAACCCCACTAAAACGTAATAAAATCAGTCAGAGCGTTAGTGTATTAATCAGCTGATGTGAACAGAAGTTGGCTTTTTTTAGCTGTTTTGTAATAAGAAGTTTAAAAGGATGGAGAGAGCAGTGAGTTTACAGCAGCAGGGTTTTTGTACAGCCATTAAACCTGTTTGTATCACTGTGGGTCACTTTTGGTGGAGGAACCAAACTGTCTGTGGGCCGTAAGTAACCTGTTTATTAATGACTGAAATTGAGTGTGTTCAGATTAATGACTGAAATGGAGTGTGTTCAGAATAATGACTGAAATGGAGTGTGTTCTGATTCGTGTTATAAAGTGTAAATAATATACTTTATAGTTATTTTCTTTTTCTTCACATCCAATCAGTGAGATGTGATTTCTGTGTAAGAGCTTCATGTTTCTCAAATTTCCCTTATTTTAGAAGTTTCAGGAAATGTATTTGACTATAGTGCTAATAGCTAATTATAATTTAAATCTAAAAACAAAATAGATATCAGTGTTTGTGCATATTACTGTGCCTTTTTTGTTGATTTATACTAACTACATTTAATATCTTCCAGACTGTGAGTCCATAAACAGAATTAATTGTGGAAACCTAAACTGAATTTACTTAAATGGCAAATAATCTGTATTTTAAATGCTGTTTAATCAGATTATCAAATAAATGTAAAATTTTTGTTTATTGAATATTCAATATAATTTAATTTTATTGTCCACCAATCACCGAAATATTTATTATTGTGACTCACATTTAAAAGTATTTGAATTGAATGTGAAACGTTTTTGATGCTCCACTGAACTCAGTTCTGCTCTGTAAGATATAAAGGGAAGTGAAACACACACAAAGAGCTGAAACGAAGCCTGAGTGACTGACAGCTGTCCATTCCTGTCTGATCTGTGTGTGTGTGTGTGTGTGTGTGTGTGTGTGCAGGTCTTACCCAGCCCACTGTGACAGTTCTGCCTCCCTCCAGTGTGGACCTGCAGCAGGAGAAGGTCACACTCATGTGTGTGGCCTATAAGGGCTTCCCCTCGGACTGGAGGCTGAGCTGGAAGGTTGATGGGAGCAGCTTGAGCTCGGGGGAGAGCCACAGCACCGCCGTTCTGCACGCGGACGGCCTCTACAGCTGGAGCAGCACGCTGAGCATCCACCCGGAGCAGTGGAGGAACAAGGTGGTGACCTGTGAGGCCTCCAATGACAACCAACCTCCTGTGGTGAGCTCAGTGGACAGAGAGCAGTGCTAAGAGCTGTGAGCTCACACTCACTTTACTCAGCTCACCTTCTACTGCTTCACTGTGTGTTACATGTGGCCCACTTTCATAATTTCATGTGCGGTATTAATGTCAGTTCACACACTCCTCAGTTTAAATCAGCTCTTCTTCTTCATTATCACCTAAATATGTGTTAAGTGTGTTTATCACTGCAATGTCCTGCTTTGAATTATTAATAAAAGCCTTTGAATCAGTAAACACTTTTTCTTTACATTGTTGATTATGCACATCACACACAAATCACCAATGCATCTGTCTCAGTATGTTATACAACCTGATTGTTCATGAGAAAGAATAATAATAATAATAATACAAATAATAATAATAATAATAATAATAATAATAATAATAATGATGTTTGGTTTTACACCATACTGTCACTGGAGAATATAACTATATAACCTTTGGCTATATAATTTCTAAGTGTCCTGTATTTTGAAATGTCTTCAGCCTGAACTAATCAAGATAAAGCACCTACACTGAGGATGTGGTTGAGTGGGAATGAAGTTGTAAAGCATTTATGTTTAAAAGAGAGTATGGGAATAGTTTTATATAATATTATGGGAAAGTTCATGTTACTTTCACCCATCTGCTAGTTAGGGACTGGTGTGATGCTTATGGAAATTCTGTTACACCTACTGTATTAATCACAACTGTACCCCTGTATGTTACACATACTGAACTGAAATAAATATTCAGTTACAAAAAATCATACCCAGATAGCAAGCTGACATCGATCTATTGTTGATTGTTCATCAGAATCATCATTTTGGTTCAGATCGAAATTTCTATGTCAGATCAACTTTGAACTGTTATTGAAAGCTGACAGCTTGTAATGTTGCACAAAGTGACATTGAAGTAACATCTATTTATATTTCACCAAGAAAGTACTTTTGCGGTCAACGATAAATAGATCCTTCATTACAGCGACATGCGCACTGACTTGCAGTTGACCACGAAATAAAGACGACCGTGAATATAATAGTCTGTAGTTTTCCAGAGGTCATTTTGGATCTGGAAAGAACGAGTGTTACCCGGTGTTGCATTTTGTAACCCCCTCATTAGTTGTACACCCTGCCCCACAGCCTCCACCACCCTGCAGTGTCCTGTCCAGTGGTCTACAAATCTCAAGTCTTCTCTTCAACCTCTTCGACCAGTTCTCAGTCACCAGTGCAGTTATATTACTGCACTAGGGACTTCCAGTCCTTTCCCCAGCCGACCCAGTCCTCTGTCTAAATGTGTACCGGTTTTCAATCCCTTGGCCAGTCATGAGGCACCAGCCCAACTTTCAAGGTTCTGCAAGGTATGTCCTTAAAATGTGACCTGAAATTTGCAAAATGGCTCACCACAGCTTATCACATTAAAAGATGGCTGAACCAAAAAAACAGTAATTAATATTTTGTGTACTCACACCACATTGCATGTCACGTAAGGTGAAATGAGTTGTAGTAAATATATATTCCAAAAACAGTTGGTGATTTTCCATACAATTCAACTGAATAGTGACCAAAGTCAAGACAATGTTTATGTTTTTATGTTATGTATCTGGCTGTATATAAAGCAGGATTAGTTTTCACCATGTTTTGCTGTAGTGGTAGGAATTTTTGATGGATTGAAAATTGGCTGATAGCATTGAATTGCACATCAAATTTTCACGGAAGAGTCTGTCACTAAGATTCCAGTCACGTGTCAGCACTGACTGAACAGAGTGGATTACTTTCTCAATCACTTTTTTCCTGTTTTCTTCTAAAATGCCTTAAAAGGAAATTAAACAACGGAATTATTGGTTTTGTGTGGTTTGAAATAAAGAATGAGGTAACGGCAAGAACAGCTTTTCTATTTAACATATTTATATGCAGAGGCACAGCATGATTATGGAAATAACACTTGATTTACTCTTGACATCTATCTGTCTCTTAATGAGTGTGTATGTCTATAGTTTATACTTATACAATGAGGCTGATTGAGTCTCACAGTGAATGTTATAAGGCTCATCTCTAATGGTTTCATAATAGCAGCAGCAAGTTAGTGATGAGGAGTAAAATTGGATTTCGCCCTTATTCAGTATCACAACCAGCCATCACTGCAGATACTGATCTGTAATCTCAAAAGCTATTGTTCTTTCTAAAGATGTTTCAGGTCTCACAGGTAGCGCCACGACTGAGAAAACTGGGAAAATATTTATCTTACAGTAGTGGATATGATTATTGAGAGATTTCTAATGTGAGTTGTGAGTTAGTGTGATGTGGTTCCTCTCCTCCACAGAGTGTCATTGTGTCGTATCACATCCTTCAACTCAGCACCTGCAGTCGCTCCCAGCTGCAGCAGTGCAGTCTCTCTACAATCTGACTGAGGGAGGTTCCCCTTCAGGAACTCGAGCTGCGTCACGAAACACTACGGGAACGCCCCCGCGTGACCGCGCTCTGAATCACGTGTCTAATCCGTCCAATGGATGGGCGAGACGTCAAGGGCGGGGTGACGTAGCGACCCGGAAGCATAAAAGCCCGGGCGGCGAGCCCCGCGTTAGCTTCCTGTTCAGCAAGCGCTCTATGTTGATTGTTTGTCTATTTTCCGTCTGATTTGTGTTTTATCGGCAGCATGCCTAAAGCCAAGGATAAGACAAAGGGCGAGAGCGGGCAGCGCTTCAGGCTGTGTGTTCCTCCCTGTCCGCGATATATTACGGGCGGGGATACACACAGTCTGTGCGTTGCCTGTTTGGGAGCGGAGCATGTTCAGTCGGCTCTCGAGGGAGCCGGCTGCGCACATTGCGAGCGTTTACCGCTGCGCACTCTCCGCTCCCGCTGGGCTCTCTTTGAGGAGGGAGCCCTCACTAGCGTGCCTCGCGGTGCCGGCCCCGCTTCTGCCGAGGCAGAGCGGCGGTTGCGCTCGTGGGGCTCGCAGATGGACCTGGCGGAGGGAATGGAGACGGGCCCGTCCCTTTCTCCTTCCTCACCCTCCAGGTCCACTGTCCCCTCCCTGGGCTCGGAAGCACGCTCTGTGGTTTCTTCCCCCCGGGGAGCGGACTCGGCGCTCCACCTATCGTCCTCCGAGGAGGTCGATGTGGAGAGCGTCGACCCTGAGCCGCAGTCTCCTCAATACGGGGAGCTGCTCGAGGTGGTTACGTGGGCAGTCGCCAAGCTTAGCATTGACTGGCCCGCTGAGTCACGGCCTGAGCCTCAGGGCTCTAGACTGGATGAGCGTTTTTTATGCAGTAGGCCGCCACCTCCGCCCCGGAGCCTGCCCTTTTTTCCGGACCTCCACACTGAGGTGTCGAGGTCCTGGAATAGGCCATTTTCAGCCCGGTTGTTCAGCCCCACTTCTTCCCATTACGCTAATGTGGAGGGGCTGGAACACTCCGGTTACAGGGCAATGCCCAGGGTTGAACAGATGCTAGCCAGCTATCTGTCCCCTAATGCTGCATCGTCCCTGAAGGCTCCGGCGTTGCCTACCAAGCCGCTGCGGACCACCTCAGCGCTGGTAGGCAAGGCGTACACGGCAGCAGGTCAGGCCGGTGCGTGTCTGCACACCATGGCGGTGTTACAGGCGTACCAGGCCGACCTGCTTAAAGAGCTGGATGAGCAGGGGGAGAGTACGTCTGAGCAGGTATCTGAGCTCAGGCGGGCCGCTGATCTGTCCCTCCGCGCCACCAAGGAGACCGCCCGTGCTATCGGTCGGTCTATGGCAGTCCTGGTGGCGGCGGAGAGGCATCTCTGGCTGACCCTGTCCCATATGAAAGAGAAGGACAGGGTCGTGCTCATGGACGCCCCGCTTACTCCCTCGGGCCTGTTTGGCGACGCGGTAGACTCCGTCGTCGAGAGATACCAGCAGGCCCGTGCTCAGGCGGCGGCGTTCCAGCGGTTCCTCCCCCGTCGCTCTCTAGCTTGTGGGGCTGCTGGGCGGGGGCAGCCCCCTCCGTGTACGGCCCCCTCCTACAGGGAGGCCCAAAAGCAGATGTCGTGGATGTCGCCTCCCCTGCTCCCCCGAGGCGGGAGCAGGAGTCGCGACGACACTCTGGGCCCGGCCCTTCGGGCACTAAGGCGGATCTGAGGACCGTCCTCATGTCCAGTCCAACCGTCCTCTGACGGTTTTGGCCCAGGGCTTCCGAGGGCGACGCGGCGTACACCTCATCTTACGGTGCCCGGGTCCCCCCAGTGCCCTCAGGAGGTCGATCTGCCAACCCTGCTACCTATGGTGCTTCAGGGCGCAGCGGTCTCCGGCGAGCGCCTCTCCCAGTTCTCGCCCGGCAACATAGCGGGTCTGGGAGGCTCGCGGTCTCTCCTGAGGCCTTTGCAGCGGTTAGCTCATTTCCCCCATGTCGGTTCGCCGCCTCAGGGCACCCAGCTAACCGCTTCTATTACACCAGAGGTCAGTCTCGAGAGACTGATTCCCTTAGTGAGCTTTCTGGCAGCGTGGAAACTTCTGCCGAATGTGTCTCATTGGGTCCTGCGTACTGTAGAAAGAGGCTACCGAATTCAGTTCGGCTCGCCTCCACCTCGTTTTTCTGGGGTTCTTCCCACTGTGGTGGGTCCCGAGCAGGCTCTGGTATTGGAGCAGGAAGTACATACTCTCCTGAGGAAGGAGGCCATCGAGGTGGTCCCTCCTCACGACAGAGAGTCAGGGTTCTACAGCCGGTACTTCATTGTTCCAAAGAAGGGGGGAGGGCTGCGTCCCATTTTGGACTTGTGGCAATTGAACCTCTGAGTCGCTCGACTGAAGTTCAGGATGCTTACGGTCACTCAGGTCGTGTCTCAGATCAGGCCCGAGGACTGGTTTGTCACGATCGACCTAAAAGATGCGTATTTCCACATCTCCATCCTTCCCCAGCACAGTAAGTTCCTGAGGTTCGCTTTCGGGGGCGAGGCTTACCAGTATCGGGTTCTTCCCTTCGGCCTAGCACTCTCACCCCGCACCTTCACGAAGTGCGTGGATGCTGCCCTGGCTCCTATGCGACTACAGGGCATCCGCATACTGAACTATATCGACGACTGGTTGATTTTAGCTCATTCAGAGCAGATGGCGGCTCGTCATCGAGATGCCGTTCTCGCCCATATGAAGGAACTGGGGTTAAGACTAAACGCGAGAAAAGCGTGCTTTCTCCAGCTCAGAGAACCGCTTATCTAGGCGTCGTGTGGGATTCGACCACGATGCAGGCACGTTTGTCTCAATGTGTCTCATTGGGTCCTGCGTACTGTAGAAAGAGGCTACCGAATTCAGTTCGGCTCGCCTCCACCTCGTTTTTCTGGGGTTCTTCCCACTGTGGTGGGTCCCGAGCAGGCTCTGGTATTGGAGCAGGAAGTACATACTCTCCTGAGGAAGGAGGCCATCGAGGTGGTCCTTCCTCATGACAGAGAGTCAGGGTTCTACAGCCGGTACTTCATTGTTCCAAAGAAGGGGATCGAGTCGGTTCTCACAGCGGTCGCGAGAGTGAAAGTAGGCCGGTCACTCACTGTAAAGCAGTTTCAGAGACTGCTGGGCCTATTGGCAGCTGCGTCCAACGTGATACCGTTTGGCCTGCTGCACATGAGACCCCTACAGTGGTGGCTCAAGACCAGGGGGTTTTTCCGAAACAGAGAAAACCCGCTCCGCATGATCAAGGTCACACGGCGATGCCGCCGTGCCTTAGCTGTGTGGAGAGAACCTGGGTTCTTGTCTCAGGGCCCGGTCCTGGGAGCTCCTGGTCGCCGTGTAGTGCTAGCGACGGATGCGTCCCTCACCGGATGGGGAGCGGTCATGAGTGGCCATCCTGCCCGTGGTCTGTGGAGCGGCCGCCATCTCACTTGGCACATCAACCGCCTGGAGATGCTGGCGTGTTTCTAGCTCTGAAACACTTTCTCCCAGACCTAAGAGGCCGCCACGTGTTGGTGCGCACCGACAACACGACGGTGGTCTCTTACATCAACCGCTAGGGAGGTCTGCGTTCGCGCCCCCTTTACAGGCTGGCGCTCCAGATCCTCGTGTGGTCCCAAGGGAACCTCCTCTCATTGAGAGCGGCCTACATCCCTGGTCATCTCAACGTGGGAGCAGACACCCTGTCGAGGCAGGGGCCGGTGCCCGGGGAATGGAGACTCCACCCCGAGGTGGTGGAGCTCATATGGCGTATGTTCGGCAGAGCCCAGGTGGATCTGTTTGCGACGCAGGAGATGTCGCACTGTCCCCTTTGGTTGTCTCTGACTCATCCAGCTCCTCTTGGACTGGATGCCATGGTACAGCCGTGGCTGAGGCTGCGTCTGTACGCCCTTCCTCCGGTCGGAAATTGGTGTTTTTTAGCTGTTTTGTAATAAGAAGTTTAAAAGGATGGAGAGAGCAGTGAGTTTACAGCAGCAGGGTTTTTGTACAGCCATTAAACCTGTTTGTATCACTGTGGTGGACTTTTGGTGGAGGAACCAAACTGTCTGTGGGCCGTAAGTAACCTGTTTATTAATGACTGAGATGGAGTGTGTTCAGATTAATGACTGAAATGGAGTGTGTTCAGATTAATGACTGAAATTGAGTGTGTTCAGAATAATGACTGAAATGGAGTGTGTTCTGAGTCGTGTTATAAAGTGTAAATAATATCGTTCATAGTTATTTTCTTTTTCTTCACATCCAATCAGTGAGATGTGATTTTTGTATAAGAGCTTCCTGTTTCTCAAATTTGCCTTATTTTCGAAGTTTGAGAAAATGTATTTGACTATAGTGCTAATAGCTAATTATAATTTAAATCTAAAAACAAAATAGATATCAGTGTTTGTGCATATTACTGTGCCTTTTTTGTTGATTTATACTAACTACATTTAATATCTTCAAGACTGTGAGTCCATAAACAGAATTAAATGTGGAAGCCTAAACTGAATTTACTTAAATGGTAAATAATCTGTATTTTAAATGCTGTTTAATCAGATTATGAAATAAATGTAAAATTTTTGTTTATTGAATATTCAATATAATTTAATTTTATTGTCCACCAATCACCGAAATATTTACGATTGTGACTCTAAAAGATTTGAAAGTATTTGAATTGAATGTGAAATGTTTTTGATACTCCACTGAACTCAGTTCTGCTCTGTAAGATATAAAGGGAAGTGAAACACATACAAAGAGGTGAAACGAAGCCTCAGTGAATGACAGCTGTCCATTCCTGTCTCATCTGTGTGTGTGTGTGTGTGTGTGCAGGTCTTACCCAGCCCACTGTGACAGTTCTGCCTCCCTCCAGTGTGGAGCTGCAGCAGGAGAAGGTCACACTCATGTGTGTGGCCTATAAGGGCTTCCCCTCAGACTGGAGGCTGAGCTGGAAGGTTGATGGGAGCAGCTTGAGCTCGGGGGAGAGCCACAGCACCGCCGTTCTGCACGCGGACGGCCTCTACAGCTGGAGCAGCACGCTGAGCATCCACCCGGAGCAGTGGAGGAACAAGGTGGTGACCTGTGAGGCCTCCAATGACAACCAACCTCCTGTGGTGAGCTCAGTGGACAGAGAGCAGTGCTAAGAGCTGTGAGCTCACACACACTTTACTCAGCTCACCTTCTACTGCTTCACTGTGTGTTACATGTGGCCCACTTTCATAATTTCACGTGCGTTATTAACGGGACCTCACACACTCCTCAGTTTAAATCAGCTCTTGTTCTTCATTATCACCTAAATATGTGTTAAGTGTGTTTATCACTGCAATGTTCTGCTTTGAATTATTAATAAAAGCCTTTGAATCAGTAAACACTTTTTCTTTACATTGTTGATTATGCACATCACACACAAATCACCAATGCATCTGTCTCAGTATGTTATACAACCTGATTGTTCATGAGAAATAATAATAATAATAATAATAATAATAATAATAATAATAATAATGTTTGGTTTTACACCATACTGTCACTGGAGAATATAACTATATAACCTTTGGCTATATAATTTTCTAAGTGTCCTGTATTTTGAAATGTCTTCAGCCTGAACTAATCAAGATAAAGCATCTACACTGAGGATGTGGTTGAGTGGGAATGAAGTTGTAAAGCATTTATGTTTAAAAGAGAGTATGGGAATAGTTTTATATAATATTATGGGAAAGTTCATGTTACTTTCACCCATCTGCTAGTTAGGGACTGGTGTGATGCTTATGGAAATTCTGTTACACCTACTGTATTAATCACAACTGTACCCCTGTATGTTACACATACTGAACTGAAATAAATATTCAGTTACAAAAAATCATTCCCAGATAGCAAGCTGACATCGATCCATTGTTGATTGTTCATCAGAATCATCATTTTGGTTCAGATCGAAATTTCTATGTCAGATCCACTTTGAACTGTTATTGAAAGCTGACAGCTTGTAATGTTGAACAAAGTGACATTGAAGTAACATCTATTTATACTTCACCATGAAAGTACTTTTGCGGTCAACAATAAATAGATCCTTCAATACAGCGACATGCGCACTGACGTGGAGTTGACCACGAAATCACAACGACCGTGAATATAACATTTTGTAATCTTCCAGAGGTCATTTTGGATCTGGAAAGAACCGGTGTGCCTTTGTATCCAGAGCCATCCTTGTTGTTATATCAGGTAAGGAAAGGATTAAATTCATATTACAGTATCGCAAAAGTACAGTGTTTGAGTGATTGATTCTCCCAAATTAAAATATTAGCAAATAGTTTTAAAGCATTTAATTTATATCCTGCTTTATGTGCAAATTTTACTGTTATAACTGCTAGCCAACTTTGGTGAGTCTTGGGTTCCGTTATTCATTATTCTTCAATTCTATATGCTAAGATTGTGTATTCACAGTGTAGCTGTTGAAATTATTCAACAGACCCATTTGGGTCTGAGTCCACCATTTACTGTTAGCCGACCATAGGCAGGCTTTATGCAGTTCTTTGCGCTGGCTAGATATGTACATAATGGTAAGGATGATGGCACATACATTTTGAAGTTTATGGTGTTTTGGAAAGTTTTACCCTTGAAATAATACTGTAAGTAGAAATAGGTAAATTCGCTAATGCTGTTAGCATTAGTAAATAAATTGCTGCAGGTACCATTAGCTAGCTCATATTAGTTAGCTAACGTTAGCTATTAACAACTGTAGGTGGACTTTTGTGTTTGTCAGAGCCGTCCGCGTACTTTAGTGTGGTAATATTCATGTTTCTGCCTTACATAAATACATATGGGCTGTGTTGTTATGGTATTTCGGACAGATTTTTTTTTGTGTGCTAACAGCGGTAACCCTCTCTCCCACCGGCCCACCTCCAACACACGCATGCGAGAGCACCCAAACTTAGACAGATCTGTAAAAGTATGCCCCCATTAGGTTTTTTCTGGCTACAGCTCTGGTGTTCGTACTAGCTATATGTTAGTATATGATGATAGTACATAAATGTGGTAGTTGGTGGTGTTGGGAAGTTTTACCTTTGAAATAAAGCTGTAAGGCCAGTGGCACATAAATGTTGTAGTTGATGATGTTCTGGGAAGGTTTACAGTAGAAATGATGCTGTGACTAGAAATAGGCCATTCACTAACATTAGGATTTGGAGGTACTTTGATTAAAATGGCTGTAATTCCTAAAGGGTAAATGCCATATTTTTGTGGAACCTCTTAAAATAAAGCTGAAAGTCTACACTTCGATCCCATCATGACTGTTTTATTTCAAATCCATCACAAAATCACAAAAACTCTGTCATTGTCCAAATACTTCCGGACCTAACTGTATGTATTTATATACAAAAATAAATAAATAAACATTACATTTTTGCAAATCATATTGCTTAAATTGCTGGTTATGTGAAGTGGATTTTTATTTACACCACCACCAGCAGTCATTAAAAAAAAGAATGACTACCAGTAAAGACTGGGTCTGATATCTTTCTAGTCCAGACTGTAGATTAATGCAGTCAATCAGTGACAGTCATGACAAGTGATTACACTTGGTGAAACGACCTCTAGTTAAGTCAAGGGCATTGAAGCTAATCTATTTAAGCCTGTGTCGCTAAGACACCAGTAACATACTGTATCAGCACTGACTGAACAAAGTGGATTGCTTTCTCAATAATGATTTTTTTCCTGTTTTCTTCTAAAATGCAGATGTATCAGCAATAAGTACAGTAAGACCACATTGCCAACGGAAATTACACAAAAAAAAACTATCAACAGAATTATTGGTTTTGTGTGGTTTGAAAAAAAAGGAACTGGGTAACAGCAAGAACAGTTTTTCTATTTAACATAGTTGCTATTCAGAAGACTCACGGCATGATTACGGACATAAACACTTGATTTACTCTTGACGTCTATGTGTGTTTTAATGAGAGTATATATCTATTATTTATACTTATACCATGAGACTGATTGAGTCTCACAGTGAATGTTATGAGGCTCATCTCTAATGCCTTCATAATAGTAACAGCAAGTTAGTGATGAGGAGTAAATTTGGATTTCACCCTTACTAAGTATCACAACCAGCCTTCACTGCAGATACTAATCTGTAATCTCTAAAGCTATTGTTCTTTCTAAAGATGTTTCAGGTGTGACGGGTAGCACCACGACTGAGAAAACTGGGAAAATATTTGTCTTATATTAGTGAATGTGATGGACTGTGTGCAGTGTGGTGTGATGATTATTGAGAGATATCTAATGTGAGTTGTGAGTTAGTGTGGTGAGGTTCCTCTCCTCCACAGAGTGTCATTGTGTCGTATCACATCCTCCAACTCAGCACCTGCAGTCGCTCCCAGCTGCAGCAGTGCAGTCTCTCTACAATCTGACTGAGGGGGGTTTTTGTACGACTCTATAACACTGTGTGAACCAGTAGCCAGTGATGGAATGTGCACTCTGACAGTAGTAATCTCCTGCATCTTCAGTCTGGACTCCACTGATGGTCAGAGTGAAATCAGATCCAGATCCACTGCCACTGAAACGAGCTGGAAAACCTGACTGTAACTGATTCACATATTTAATCAGTAGTTTAGGAGCTTCTCCAGGTTTCTGCTGATACCAGTGTAAGCGGTCACCAGTTGAGTCCTTGTACACTGCCTGACTGGTTCTACAGTTGATGGTGACTGTTTCTCCTGGAAGAGCAGATTTCACTGCAGGAGTCTGAGTTACTGTGGCTTGACCTCTGCATTCTGAAAAAATATATTTAATATAGCATTAATTATAAGTTAAATATAATAATAGAAACAATAAGTGTATTTGTATAAACAGATGATTGTAGAGTTAAAATATGAAGCAGTGTCTGACCTTGAGTCCAGAGGATCAGTGTCCAGATGAAGACGGGGATCAAAGTCATGGTAGCTGTGGGTGAAGTTGCTGTAGCAGCAGCTCTGAGTCATGAAGTGTTAAAGTCACAGCGCTATAAACACTCCCAGAGCACTGAAGCATGTGCTGCCAATGCAAAGTGTCCTCTAAGTATGGAAACACCTTTACCACATTCCCCCAATCTTACTGTAATTCTAACACTACTACAGAGTTATTGTGTGAATTTTGCTTCTGGGGTCAGATGGAGATTTTCTGGAAAATACTTTTAGGTCTAAGATGCATAAATAAGTGAATTAGAGAGAGAAGCTTAAAATTTCACTGGTCAAAATGTCCAAATGAGAGATTTCTTGGACAATCTCAATAGTTTGCAAGTGCTTGAATGTAGTAGAGAAATGACAGAAGTTCAGTCTTTCACTTTAAATCCATCAGGATTCAGATTGAGCATTATAATGTTATTCTTTACTATCTTTATGTATCATGTATATTGTGTTTCTGAATGTAGGGATGAAGCTCATCACTAATCCATCATTTGGTGTTATTTCTCCTCCAGTCTTCTGCAGTGTGTACAGTACACTGTGCTCCTGAGTCACACGTTTTTACTGAAACATCACTGTGTTTAAACAACAGCATGAAAAAGAAAACTAATAAAGAAATCTTTAACCATACAGTTGTGTTCTGTTAATATAACCACAATTACTGAACTCTGTGTGTGTGTGTGTGTGTGTTTTCACTGTAGTGTGAAAGAGGATTTTGTACGACGGCTTCATAGGAATGTATCACTGTAGGACACTTTTGGTGGAGGCTCTAAACTCATTGTGAAAACAGCTAACGGACTGGTGCAGAGCCAACAACCTGTCTCTGAACGTCGACAAATCTAAAGAGATGGTTGTTGACTTCAGAAGAGCACAGAATGACCACTCCCCGCTGAACATCGGCGGCTCCTCCGTGGAGATCGTCAAGAGCACCAAGTTTCTTGGTGTTCACCTGGCGGAGAACCTCACCTGATCGCTCAACACCAGTTCCATAACGAAGAAAGCCCAGCAGCGCCTGTACTTTCTGCGAAGGCTGAGGAAAGCGCATCTCCCACCCTCCATCCTCACCATGTTCTACAGAGGGACTATCGAGAGCATCCTGTGCAGCTGCATCACTGCCTGGTATGGGAATTGCACTGTCTCAGATCGCAAGACCCTGCAGCGGATAGTGAGGACAGCTGAGAAGATCATCGGGGTGTCTCTTCCCTCAATCTCGGACATTTACACCTCTCGCTGCATCCGCAAAGCCACCAGCATTGTGGATGACCCCACACACCCCTCTCACACACTCTTCACCCTCCTGCCATCTGGTAAACGGTACCGAAGCATTCGGGCCCTCACAACCAGACTGTGCAACAGTTTCTTCCCTCATGCCATCAGACTCCTCAACATCTAGAACTGGACTGAAGGAAGGAACACACACACACACACACACACACACACATACATATACACACACATACACACAACTGAACATCCTCCATGCACATGTTTTACACATGTTTTATGCTGCTGCTGCTACTATTATGTTTACATAATACAATACCATTATGTTTACATTACTTCAGCTTTTTATACCAAACTCTGTATTATTTGCACTATTGTCACTTGGCCACTTTCAAACAGAACTGCGTACTGGTCGGCATTGTAGTTATTGTAGTGTCTTGTTCTGTCTTATGCGTCCGCACGTTTGCACTTGTGTACTTTATGTTTAATTTATGTAGTCCCCGTAGCTCTGTGTTGTTCTGTGTTGTCTTATGTAGCACCTTGGTCCTGGAGAAACGTTGTTTCGTTTCACTATGTACTTGTATATGGCTGAAATGACAATAAACTCCACTTGACTTAAAAAAAAAAAAAAAAAAAAAAAAAGTAAGTGCCTTCTTTTTCTAAAAGTTCATAGATTCATTAGTTTATTTGCAAAATGTAATTAAATGTGTAGATTTACTACTAATTTACTAATGATGCGACATTAATATAAAAAAATAGATCTTTTCTATAAGATAGAGAGAAGTGATGTGAAGAGGAGAGAGCTGCTTCTATAAAGGCTCTGCTTCTGTGTCATTTTGTAAAATTCTGTATGAGTCACTTCATCACCTTTTTAAGATTCATGTGAAATGTTTTTGTTTTTAGTCAATTTAATTTTTGCTATGCATTATTATAATTCATCCTCACAATGGAAATTTGTGTAACAGTGAAGCATGAACAATAATGATTCATTGTTGATTTCACATTATTACTTTACCCTGGTGTGATGGTTATTTTGTGTTTTGCTCAGAACTTGTCCAAAAGATGGAGATTGTTTTGTTCGGTTGCAGTTTGGTTGGATGACATTATCAGAATTTTTGCAGATAAACTTCTGCATCTGCTCTACAGCCGTTAAACTGAATTACCAAATATCACCATGTTCATTATGATAGAGTTCACATTAACATTAATCTAATTGTGTGCATGTGTGTGTGTGTGTTCTCCAGCTGGTCCGGTGGTGAAGCCCTCCGTGTCTCTGCTCCCTCCCTCCTCTCTGCAGCTCTCTGAGGGATCAGCCTCGCTGCTCTGCCTGCTCTCGGCCTATTCTCCACAGGGGGCGCAGCTCAGCTGGACCGTGGACGGTGCCGAGGTGAAGGAGGGGGTTCTGACCAGCACAGAAGAACAGAAGAATGGCTTGTACAGCCGCAGCAGCACCCTGACCCTCAGCAAAGAACGCTGGGAAGAGGCCGAGGTGTTCAGCTGTACCGTCTCCCTCCACGACACCACTCAGATCACCTCGTTCCGAAAGAGCCGCTGTGACGTCCACTAGAATTCAAGTGTACACTTTAAAACATGCTTAGCAGTCTGAGATGGTGTCACTGGTGTAGCTATGCTGAAATAAAGCTTCAATGTGGAAAGCATGTCTCCTTTTTCAGTAGTGAAGTGTCTTTGGCAGCGATTTGGAACAGCACCTTTAACAGCAGGTCGAGTGCAGCGCTGTGTGTTGTGCTTGAGTGAGTTTGGCTGAAGAACCATGAACATCTGCTGAAAGTGTTGATCTATTCTGGGACTCAGAGCTGTTCATGCAAATGTGTGTGTGTGTGTGTGTGTGTTTCACTGGCTACATCTGATGCTTTATGTACTATTGATGAGGAGGTTCGTTTTCGCTTCATGTTTCTTTGACTGTTCAGAATTTGCATAAAACTATTCAAAACATCTAAAGAATTCCAATAAAGTACAAAACAAGGGCAAAACAAGAATTTAGACAAGACAAGGAAAACTAGTAAAAAAAAAAAAACAAGAAAGACCCAGAAACTAGCACCAAGACTAAGAAAGAAACACATATCAAGGCAGTAATAGAGTACTATTCAAGACCAAAATCTTGTCCATTTTCACACACACACACAGTCAGGTCAGGCTCCTACAGGGCTGTTTACAGGAATGTTGTATATGACTTTCAGCCATTTCTGAAGGTCCTGAGTATGCAAAATTCATGGAAAATAAGATATGTTTTAATCACTTTTATATCTCTTTGGATAAAAGCAATAAATCAGTAAATTAAAAATCAAGGATAAAAAAAAAACTTTAACTGGATGGGAAATATGTGAACATCTTACTGAACTGAAAGCAGGTGTAACAAATCAAAATTACAATATGTCCATACATAAATGTACACAAGTGTGTAAAAATGAAAGGTGAATGACTTGAGCTAAAAGTAGAGAGCAGGACGTGTATTATTTCAATGTGGTCTCATACAATGTCACAAAAATTAGTGGCTATGGTTAGGATTAGGGGCAGGCTAGTGTTCATACGTTTTCTTACAACTTCTTTCATATAAAACTGAATGAAATCTAATTACTTTTCCTCATAAAGACTCAGAATATTAATAACATACACATAATTACACAGAAGAACTCAAAGTGCACTAGGAGTACAACAGAACAGGACAACAGGTGAGACAAACTGGACACGAAACTTCTGTAATGACAGGAACAGATAGAAATGGTAATGCTGATATCTAGAGCTGATGAAGGATGGATGAAGACCAGGTCCAAAAAAGTTTACACTATTGTGTGTTAGAGGGCAGCTGTTAAAGGACAGGAGGAGCTACACCAGTGACTGAGCCAGAATCCAGAGCAGGGCCAGAGTGTGACCTGAAACACACACGAGACTAATTTTAATAAGATTAATAACAGTGACTGATATCAGGTCAGAATCAGAGACTGTAATGGGGGCAGGATTAGTGATAGAGACTGAAAAAAAAAATTATCCACCAAACAGTTTCAGTTATGACAAATAGCACCTCAGCAAACTAAAAAAACGAATTATCTTAAAGTAGTGGATGTGATGGACTGTGTGCAGTGTGGTGTGATGATTATTGAGAGATTTGTAATATGAGTTGTGAGTTAGTATGGTGTGGTTCCTCTCCTCCACAGAGTGTCATTGTGTCGTATCACATCCTACAACTCAGCACCTGCAGTCGCTCCCAGCTGCAGCAGTGCAGTCTCTCTACAATCTGACTGAGGGAGGTTTTTGTACGACTCTTTAACACTGTGTGAACCAGTAGCCAGTGATGGAATGTCCACTCTGACAGTAGTAATCTCCTGCATCTTCAGTCTGGACTCCACTGATGGTCAGAGTGAAATCAGATCCAGATCCACTGCCACTGAAACGAGCTGGAAAACCTGACTGTAACTGATTTACAAGTTTAATCAGGAGTTTAGGAGCTTCTCCAGGTTTCTGTTGATACCAGTATAAGCAGTCACCAGATGAGCCCTTGTACACTGCCTGACTGATTCTACAGTTGATGGTGACTGTTTCTCCTGGAAGAGCAGATTTCACTGCAGGAGTCTGAGTTACTGTGGCCTGACCTCTGCATTCTGAAAAAGAAATATTGTAGGATGAATTATAAGTAGCTGAAATATTGTAATAGAAACAATAAGTGTATTTGTATGAACAGATCATTGTAGAGATAAAATATGAAGCAGTGTCTGACCTTGAGTCCAGAGGATCAGTGTCCAGACGAAGACGGGGATCAAAGTCATGGTAGCTGTGGGTGAAGTTGCTGTAGCAGCAGCTCTGAGTCATGAAGTGTTAAAGTCACAGCGCTATAAACACTCCCAGAGCACTGAAGCATGTGCTGCCAATGCAAAGTGTCCTCTAAGTATGGAAACACCTTTACCACGTTCCCTCAATCTTACTGTAATTCTAACACTACTACAGAGATATTGTGTGAATTTTGCTTGTGGGGTCAGATGGAGATTTTCTGGAAAATACTTTTAGGTCTAAGATGCATAAATAAGTGATTTAGATAGAGAAGCTTAAACTTTGACTGGTTGGTGTTTGTACTGAATGTTAATGAGTTTCTCACTGTAGTGGATTTATGGTGGAAGAAGCAGCATCAGTGTTGGCAGTGAGTAAATACACACTAATATTTTTGACTGTAAATTAATGTTTAGATTATTGTAGGACTTAAATATCATATCATAACTTTCTATCAGTCTACAGAAGGAGTGGAGGATTTATTCTGACTTTAGCTCAACACATTCAGTAATTTATTGCAAATTTATCATTAGTGCATCAGGATTTTTATTCAGTGAGGCATTATGGGTAAAACCTGTGCAATTGCACATCTACCTTTTGTGAATTTTCAGCTTTTATTTTGTGTAATTTATCTGTATGTATTACACACTAGCTGCATGCTCAGTTTAGATTAACAATCTTAGTGCTTAAATAAAAAAACAAAAAAAAAACCCCACTAAAACGTAATAAATCAGTCAGAGAGTTAGTGTATTAATCAGCTGATGTGAACAGAAGTTGGTGTTTTTTAGCTGTTTTGTAATAAGAAGTTTAAAAGGATGGAGAGAGCAGTGAGTTTACAGCAGCAGGGTTTTTGTACAGCCATTAAACCTGTTTGTATCACTGTGGGTCACTTTTGGTGGAGGAACCAAACTGTCTGTGGGCCGTAAGTAACCTGTTTATTAATGACTGAAATGGAGTGTGTTCAGAATAATGACTGAAATGGAGTGTGTTCATATTAATGACTGAAATGGACAGTGTTCAGAATAATGACTGAAATGGAGTGTATTCTAATTAATGACTGAGATGGAGTGTGTTCAGAATAATGACTGAAATGGAGTGTGTTCAGAATAATGACTGTAATGGAGTGTGTTCAGATTAATGACTGAAATGGAGTGTGTTCAGAATAATGACTGAAATGGAGTGTGTTCTGATTCGTGTTATAAAGTGTAAATAATATCGTTTATAGTTATTCTTTTTCTTCACATCCAATCAGTGAGATGTGATTTTTGTTTCTCAAATTTCCCTTATTTTAGAAGTTTGAGAAAATGTATTTGACTATAGTGCTAATAGCTAATTCTAATTTAAATCTAAAAACAAAATAGATATCAGTGTTTGTGCATATTACTGTGCCTTTTTTGTTGATTTATACTAACTGCATTTAATATCTTCAAGACTGTGAGTCCATAAACAGAATTAAATGTTTAAGCCTGAACTGAATTTACTTAAATGGCAAATAATCTCTATTGTAAATGCTGTGTAATCAGATTATCAAATAAATGTAAAATTTTTGTTTATTCAATATTCAATATAATTTAATTTTATTGTCCACCAATCACCGAAATATTTATTATTGTGGATCTAGAAGATTTAAAAGTATTTGAATTGAATGTGAAACGTTTTTGATGCTCAACTGAACTCATTTCTGCTCTGTAAGATATAAAGGGAAGTGAAACACACACAAAGAGCTGAAACGAAGCCTGAGTGACTGACAGCTGTCCATTCCTGTCTCATCTGTGTATGTGTGTGTGTGTGTGTGTATGTGTGTGTGTGTCTGTGTGTGTGTGCGCGTGTGTGCAGGTCTCACCCAGCCCACTGTGACAGTTCTGCCTCCCTCCAGTGTGGACCTGCAGCAGGAGAAGGTCACACTCATGTGTGTGGCCTATAAGGGCTTCCCCTCGGACTGGAGGCTGAGCTGGAAGGTTGATGGGAGCAGCTTGAGCTCGGGGGAGAGCCACAGCACCGCCGTTCTGCACGCGGACGGCCTCTACAGCTGGAGCAGCACGCTGAGCATCCACCCGGAGCAGTGGAGGAACAAGGTGGTGACCTGTGAGGCCTCCAATGACAACCAACCTCCTGTGGTGAGCTCAGTGGACAGAGAGCAGTGCTAAGAGCTGTGAGCTCACACACACTTTACTCAGCTCACCTTCTACTGTGTGTTACATGTGGCCCACTTTCATAATTTCATGTGCGGTATTAACGGGAGCTCACACACTCCTCAGTTTAAATCAGCTCTTTTTCTTCATTATCACCTAAATATGTGTTAAGTGTGTTTATCACTGCAATGTCCTGCTTTGAATTATTAATAAAAGCCTTTGAATCAGTAAACACTTTTTCTTTACTTTGTTGATTATGCACATCATACACAAATCACCAATGCATCTGTCTCAGCATGTTATACTACCTGATTGTTCATGAATAATAATAATAATAATAATAATAATAATAATAATAATAATAATGTTTGGTTTTACACCATACTGTCACTGGAGAATATAACTATATAACCTTTGGCTATATAATTTTCTAAGTGTCCTGTATTTTGAAATGTCTTCAGCCTGAACTAATCAAGATAAAGCATCTACACTGAGGATGTGGTTGAGTGGGAATGAAGTTGTAAATCATTTATGTTTAAAAGAGAGTATGGGAATAGTTTTATATAATATTATGGGAAAGTTCATGTTACTTTCACCCATCTGCTAGTTAGGGACTGGTGTGATGCTTATGGAAATTTTTTAATAGAAATAGATAAACTCACTAATGTTAGTGTGGCGGACGAGTGCAGTACAGGTTTTAACACGACTACGCCACCTGGGGGATTTTGACCCAGGAAATAGAAATAAACCCTAAAGATTATTATTAGGTCACACAGGTTCGCTTCTCTTTTAAAAACAAAAGGTAGGCAGGAAACGTAGGGATCGTATAAAAATACAAAATTTATTCACAATGAATTCAACAAGATAAAAAAAATTGCTTAAAATAATCACAATGATAAAGTGCCATTCCTAGCAGCTCACTCTCAAATAACAGTCCAATAAACTAAGACAGACCAACTTACAGGACTGAGGTTACCCACAGGAGTGATCACCAGCCCTATTTATCCAAAAAACACACTTCCACACACCCCACCGTGCACTTATGGATCTACACTACACTTCGATCCCATCATGACTGTTTTATTTCAAATCCATTGTGGTGGTATATAAAAGCAAAATCACAAAAACTCTGTCATTGTCCAAATACTTCCGGACCTAACTGTATATATTCATATACAAAAATAAATAAATAAATAAACATTACATTTTTGCAAATCATATTGCTTAAATTGCTGGTTATGTGAAGTGGATTTTTTTTTTACAACACCACCAGCAAAAAAGAATGACTACCAGTAAAGACTGGGTCTGATATCTTTCTAGTCCAGACTGTAGATTAATGCAGTCAATCAGTGACAGTCATGACAAGTGATTACACTTGGTGAAACAACCTCTAGTTAAGTCAAGGGCATTAAAGCTAATCTATTTAAGCATGTGTCGCTAAGACAGCAGTAACATACTGTATCAGCACTGACTGAACAAAGTGGATTGCTTTCTCAATAATGATTTTTTTCCTATTTTCTTCTAAAATGCAGATGTATCAGCAATAAGTACAGTAAGAACACATTGCCAACTGAAATTACACAAAAAAAACTATCAACAGAATTATTGGTTTTGTGTGGTTTGAAAAAAAAAGGAACTGGGTAACAGCAAGAACAGTTTTTCTATTTAACATATTTGCTATTCCGAAGACTCACAGCATGATTACGGACATAAACACTTGATTTACTCTTGACGTCTATGTGTGTTTTAATGAGAGTATATATCTATTATTTATACTTATACCATGAGACTGATTGAGTCTCTCAATGAATGTTATAAGGCTCATCTCTAATGCCTTCATAATAGTAACAGCAAGTTAGTGATGAGGAGTAAAATTGGATTTCGCCCTTATTCAGTATCACAACCAGCCATCACTGCAGATACTGATCTGTAATCTCTAAAGGTGTTGTTCTTTCTAAAGATGTTTCAGGTGTGACGGGTAGCACCACGACTGACAAAACTGGGAAAATATTTATCTTACAATAGTGGATGTGATGGACTGTGTGCAGTGTGGTGTGATGATTATTGAGAGATTTCTAATGTGAGTTGTGAGTTAGTGTGGTGAGGTTCCTCTCCTCCACAGAGTGTCATTGTGTCGTATCACATCCTCCAACTCAGCACCTGCAGTCGCTCCCAGCTGCAGCAGTGCAGTCTCTCTACAATCTGACTGAGGGAGGTTTTTGTATGACTCTATAACACTGTGTGAACCAGTAGCCACTGATGGAATGGTAACTCTGACAGTAGTAATCTGCTGCATCTTCAGTCTGGACTCCACTGATGGTCAGAGTGAAATCAGATCCAGATCCACTGCCACTGAAACGAGCTGGAAAACCTGACTGTAACTGATTTACAAATTTAATCAGTAGTTTAGGAGCTTCTCCAGGTTTCTGCTGATACCAGTGTAAGCGGTCACCATGTGAGTCTGTGTACACTGCCTGACTGGTTCTACAGTTGATGGTGACCGTTTCTCCTGGAAGAGCAGATTTCACTGCAGGAGTCTGAGTTACTGTGGCTTGACCTCTGCATTCTGTAAAAATATATTTAATGTAGCATTAATTATAAGTTAAATATAATAATAAAAACAATAAGTGTATTTGTATGAACAGATAATTGTAGAGATAAAATATGAAGCAGTGTCTGACCTTGAGTCCAGAGGATCAGTGTCCAGATGAAGACGGGGATCAAAGTCATGGTAGCTGTGGGTGAAGTTGCTGTAGCAGCAGCTCTGAGTCATGAAGTGTTAAAGTCACAGCGCTATAAACACTCCCAGAGCACTGAAGCATGTGCTGCCAATGCAAAGTGTCCTCTAAGTATGGAAACACCTTTACCACATTCCCCCAATCTTACTGTAATTCTAACACTACTACAGAGTTATTGTGTGAATTTTGCTTCTGGGGTCAGATGGGGATTTTCTGGAAAATACTTTTAGGTCTAAGATGCATAAATAAGTGAATTAGAGAGAGAAGCTTAAACTTTGACTGGTTGGTGTTTGTACTGAATGTTAATGAGTTTCTCACTGTAGTGGATTTATGGTGGAAGAAGCAGCATCAGTGTTGGCAGTGAGTAAATACACACTAATATTTTTGACTGTAAATTAATGTTTAGATTATTGTAGGACTTAAATATCATATCATAAATTCCTATCAGTCTACAGAAGGAGTTCTCACTTTATTATTCCCACTTTAGCTCAACACATTCAGCCATAAATTGCAAATTTCTCATTAGTGCATCAGCATTTTTACTCTGTGAGGCATTATGGGTAAAACCTGTGCATCTGCAGATCTACATTTTGTGAATTTTTAAATTTGATTGATTAATTTGTATGTTTTACACACTAGATGCATCCTCAGTTTAGACTGACAAACTTAGTGCTCAAAAAAAAAAAAAACACTAAAACATAATTAAAAAAAGTCAGAGTGTTAGTGGTTTAATCAGCAGATGTGAACAGAAGTTGGTGTTTTTTAATTGTTTTGTAATAAGAGGTTTAAATGGATGGAGAGAGCAGTGAGTTTATAGCAACAGGGTTTTTGTACAGCCACTAAACCTGGTTGTATTGTATCACTGTGGAGGACTTTTGGTGGAGGAAACCTGTTTCCTAATTACTGAAATGGAGTGTGTTCAGATTAATGACTGAAATGGAGCGTGTTCAGAATGTAAGAATATAGTTTATATTTTTTCTTCAGATCAGTTCTACTCATATGTTTTTAACTTTATATTTGTCAAAAATCCTGTTTCTCAAATGTTTCTTATTTTAGAAGTTTGACAAAATGTATTTGACTACAGTTCTAGTAGCTAATTATAATTTAAGTCTACAAACAAAATATACATCATTGTTCGTACATATTACTGTGACATTTTTTTGTTGAATTAACAATTAATCTTAGAGGCCATGAGTTCATTAAATGCTGTTGATGTTTCTGATTATTGAACACTCAGTATAATTCATATACAGTATATAATTTTAATGTCAGTGAGCGGAAATGAAGCCTGAGTGACTGACAGCTGTCTAGTCCTGTCTCAACTGTGTGTGTGTGTGTGTGTGTGTGTGCGTGTGTGTGTGTGCGCGTGTGTGCAGGTCTCACCCAGCCCACTGTGACAGTTCTGCCCACCTCCAGTGTGGACCTGCAGCAGGAGAAAGTCACACTCATGTGTGTGGCCTATAAGGGCTTCCCCTCGGACTGGAGGCTGAGCTGGAAGGTTGATGGGAGCAGCTTGAGCTCGGGGGAGAGCCACAGCACCGCCGTTCTGCACGCGGACGGCCTCTACAGCTGGAGCAGCACGCTGAGCATCCACCAGAAGCAGTGGAGGAACAAGGTGGTGACCTGTGAGGCCTCCAACGACAACCAACCTACAGTGGTGAGCTCAGTGGACAGAGAGCAGTGCTAAGAGCTGTGAGCTCACACACACTTTACTCAGCTCACATTCTACTGTGTGTTACATGTGGCCTTGACTGCTCAAATGTCCCACTTTCATAATTTCATTTACATTATTAACGGGAGCTCACACACTCCTCAGTTTAAATCAGCTCTTCTTCTTACTTATCACCTAAATATGTGTTAAGTGTGTGTATCACTGCAATGTCCTGCTTTGAATTATTAATAAAAGCCTTTGAATCTGTAAACACGTTTGCTGCACTTTATTGGTTATGCACATCATAAACAAATCACCAATGAATCTATTTTACTATCTGCTATAGAACCTATTTGTCCCTGAGAAACACACCTGATGGTCTCCACGTCCTTAATGAAAATGTACCCAAATTATACATCGTGTGTGTTTATTAACATAGTCTGTGTGTATAGGTATTTATGTTTTAAAGCAATGTAATTGATATTATTTTAACATTAACACAGACTTCCACCTAAATCCTTGTTCTACATTAACAACCAACAAGACAGAACATAAATTATAGCTGAATAACAACTGCAGGCATAACAACTGTATAATAGCAATAATAATAATAATAATAATAATAATAGTTCAACAATGGGATTTTATTCCATAGTGTTCCATAATTTATTCCATATTCCCAAATAATCTCCACTCTTCTGGGAAGGCTTTACACTAGATTTTGGAGCGTGGCTGTGGGGTTTTGCTCGTTCAGCCACAAGAGCATTAGTGAGGTCAGGCACTGATGTTGGGTGAGGAGGCCTGGGGCACAGCATTCCAGTTCATCCCAAAGAGGTGTTCAGTGGAGTTGAGATCAGGGCTCTGTGCAGCCCAATCGAGTTCTTCCACTCCAACCTTGCCAAACCATGTCTTCATGGACTTCATTTTGTGCACAGGGGCATTGTCATGCTGGAAAAGGTTTGGGCCTCTTGGTACCAGTGAAGGGAAATTGTAATGCTACAGCATACAAAGACATCCTATACAATTGTGTGCTTCCAACTGTGTGGCAAAAGGATGCAGAAGGCCCACACATGGGTATGATGGTCAGGTGTCCACAAACATTTGGCCATATACATATATATATATATATATATATATATATATATATATATATATATATATATATATATATATATATATATATATATATATATATATATATATATATAAGCCAAAAACACTTGTAGGCTTCAGTTAAAAGAGGATATTAAATGTTTTTTTTTAATTTGACAACAAAAAGGTTTACATACTGATAACACTGTGTACAAAGTATGGCCTCCGTTGTAAAAAAAAAAAAAAACTAGTTATCTGTCCCTGGTGCGGCATCGTCCCTGAAGGCTCCGGCGCTGCCCACCAAGCCGCTGCGGACCACCTCAGCGCTGTTGAGCAAGGCGGGTACCAGCAGGCTCGTACGCAGGTGGCGGCATTCCAGCGGTTTTGCTCGTTCAGCCACAAGAGCATTAGTGAGGTCAGGCACTGATGTTGGGTGAGGAGGCCTCTCGCCGGATGGGGAGCCTCAATGCCCTCGGGAGGTCGATCTGCCAACCCTGCTACCTATGGTGCTTCAGGGCGCAGCAGTCTCCGGAAAGCGTTTCTCCCAGTTCTCGCCCGGGAACGTAGCGGGTCTGGGAGGCTCGCGGCCTCCCAGGAGGCCTTCGGAGCAGCTAGTTCGGTCGTTCCCTGTCGGTTCGCCGCTCCAGGGCACCAAGCTAGCCGCTCTCGCTGTACCAGAGGTCAGTCTCAAGAGGCTGATCCCCTTAGTGAGCTATTTGGCAGCGTGGAAACTTCTGCCGAATGTGTCTCAATGGGTCCTGCGTACTGTAGAGAGAGGCTATCGAATTCAGTTCGGCTCTCCTCCGCCTCGCTTTTCTGGGGTTCTTCCCACTCTCGTGGGTCCCAAGCAGGCTCTGGTAATGGAACAGGAAGTAAACACTCTCCTGAGGAAGGGGGCGATCGAGGTGGTCCCTCCTCGCGACAGAGAGTACGGGCTCTACAGCCGGTACTTCATTGTTCCCATGACAGTCGCGAGAGTGAGAGAAGGCCAGTCACTCACTGTGAAGCAGTTTCAGAGACTGCTGGGTCTGATGGCAGCTGCGTAACGTAATACCTTTTGGCCTGCTGTACATGAGACCCCTACAGTGGTGGCTCAAGACCAGGGGGTTCTCCCTGAGGGGAAACCCGCTCCTCATGATCAAGGTCACGTGGCGGTGCCTATGTGCCTTAGACATGTGGAGGGAACCTGGGTTCTTGTCTCAGGGCCCGGTGCTGGGAGCTCCTTGTCACCGCGTAACGCTAGCGACGGATGCATCTCTCGCCGGATGGGGAGCGGTCATGAGTGGCCACTCTGCCCGTGGTCTGTGGAGCGGCCGCCATCTCACTTGGCACATCAACTGCCTGGAGATGCTGGCTGTGTTTCTAGCACTGAAACACTTTCTCCCGGACCTAAGAGGTCGCCACGTGTTGGTGCGCACCGACAACACGGCAGTGGTCTCTTATATCAACCACCAGGGACTTCTGCGCTCGTGCCCCCTTTACAGGCTGGCGCTCCAGATCCTTGTGTGGTCCCAGGGGAAACTCCTCTCACTGAGAGCAGTTTACATCTCTGGCCGTCTCAATATGGGAGCAGACGCCCTGTCGAGGCAGGGGCCGATGCCTGGGGAATGGAGGCTCCACCCCGAGGTGGTGGAGCAGATATGGCGCATGTTCGGCTGAGCTCAGGTGGATCTGTTTGCGACTCAGGAGACGTCGCTCTGTCCCCTCTGGTTCTCTCTGACTCATCCAGCTCCCCTAGGACTGGATGCGATGGTACAGACGTGGCTGAGGCCGCGTCTGTGCGTCTGTATGGAGAGAGTGCGCCGGCACGGGGTCCGCTTGCTGCTAGTAGCCCCGTTCTGGCCGGGCCAAGTATGGTTCTCGGACCTGATTTCCCTTCTCGACGGCTCTCCATGGGAGATTCCCGTCAGGAGGGACCTCCTCTCACAGGCGGGGGGCGACATCCTTCACCCCCGCCCGGAGTTGTGGAAGCTGTGGGTGTGGCCTCTGAGGGGGCACAACTCAGAGCTTCCGGTCTCTCAGCCGAGGTTGTTGGGACCATCCTCCAGTCCAGAGCTCCCCCAACAAGGAAACTGTATGCCCTGAAGTGGAAACTTTTCACCTCCTGGTGCAGAGACCGCCGGTTCGACCCTGTTCACTGTCCAGTTGGTACAGTGCTGGAGTTCCTGCAGACCTGTCTCTCCGCAGGGTCAGTCAGTGTGCGGGCACCCCCTGGTTACACGTTTCCTCCGCGGTGCGCTGAGGCTCAGACCTCCAGTGCGATCTCGGGTCCCTCCTTGGGACCTGGCCGTGGTTTTAGAGGCTCTCTGTAAACCCCCCTTTGAGCCCATAGAGGAGATTTCAGACCGTCTTTTGACATTGAAAACTGCCTTTCTCTTGGCGATTTCCTCTCTTAGGAGAGTGGGGGATCTTCAGGCCCTCTCTGTGGCCCCTTCTTACTTAGACTTTGCGCCTGGTCTGGCCAAATCGTTCTTGTACCCCCGAGCGGGGTACGTACCGAAAGTTCCCTCCTCGGCACCACGGCCAGTCGTGCTGCAGGCCTTCTGTCCTCCTCCCTTTCGGGAGCCCGACCATCGGAAGCTTAACTGTACGTGTCCAGTGCGAGCACTGGATGCGCACGTCCACAGAGCTGCCCTGTGGAGGAGGGCGGACCAATTGCTCGTATGCTTTGGTCCCCCGAAGAGGGGTCTTCCTGCTACCAAGCAGACCCTCAGCCGGTGGATTGTGGAGGCCATTTCCCTGGCTTATGAGTCCTCTTGTCTCCCCTCACCCTTGGGAGTCAAGGCTCACTCTACCCGAGGTGTGGCGGCGTCGAAGGCCTTTCTCGCAGGTGTGTCCATGCAGGACATCTGCAACGCGGCGGGTTGGTCCACGCCCCTGACGTTTGCCAGGTTCTACGGCCTGGATATGCGAGCCACTCCCGGCTCTTCTGTCCTTTTGCCTAGAGCTCTGCCCTTTCCACACTAGGCAGGGATTTGTAAGTCTGGCGGCGTGGGCATACTCGTTCCCATAGCGTTTCGACGCAGCTCGAGGTCCTGAAGGGGAACGTCTCCAGGTTACGCATGTAACCATGGTTCCCCGAGGGAACGAGACGCTGCATCTCAGTGCCACACTTCTGGCATCCCTGCCGCGCTTGCCTCATTTCTCAGAAGCTAGCGCGGCGTTTGCCGCTTGGGCTTTTATGCTTCCGGGTCGATACGTCACCCAGCCAGTGACGTCTCGCCCATCCGTTGGACTGATTACACATGTTATTTAGAGCGCGGTCACGCTGAAGGTGTTCCCATAGCGCTTCGACGCAGCGTCTCGTTCCCTCGGGGAACCATGGTTACATGCGTAACCGGGAGACGTTTTAATTTGGTGCATAAATCTTAAAATGTGTTTCTGGGTCAAAGTGACTAAAAATGATGGAGCACGTGATAATCACAAAATTAGTGCAATGTTTATGAAAACAATGTAGCATAATAAGCCTACATTTCTTATAAAGTAACAGCTCACTTAAAAAAATATATTATGTTTTGTGCTCAAAAATGTATGTTGAAAGAAAATTATATTGTAAACATTGTCTCACTTATACATTATATAACATTGTCTCATACATTATGTGCTGCTATTACCTTATGAACTGTAATTATAAGCTGCTACAGTGTGTTCATAATGTAATAAATTTCTCATAGAATTAGGTATTACTTCATGTGAAAATCATTATTACATTAAAACATCATCACTTTATGAGCTCAAGATTTTATTACATTATTAACATTGTATTACATTTATAATGTAATATTACGTTATGTGCAGTTATTACATTTGTACATTACGTTACAAGAGTCCTCTGTTGCTGTGATCAAATCTCCATGATTTAGCTGGTCACAGTGTCACTGACCAACACTAGCACAAACTCCACACCATGCAGCTGCAGCCATGAGGTGTTCAGACTGCAGAGAACAGCAGCACTAAACAGAGAGCTGAAGGACCAGAGCAGAGTAAACTCCCTAACCATCGACACGAGCAGTGGGGCACATACACAGCCAACAGAACAAAGGACACTGTGCCTGACCCATGCCTAACAGACATGCATCAGGCCCTGAAACACCAAAACCAGGAAAGTCCACCACTCAGGTACGGGACTGTTGGAGCTCCACTGCAACCAGCAGGTAGTGAACTGATTGGTGTGAACTGATGCTGTAAACATGTTAGAAATGTAATGTAAGTAGATGAGAGGTGGCATCTCAAATCTCCTCCTCTGAACAGGCCAAATATCTTCAAGAGTAAAACACAAATTTATATCTATATTACATCACAGCAGGGCCAGCTAGTGTAAATGTGACAGTGGGGATAAGCCTTTCCTCTCTTACTGAAATAAGCCTTTAAAATAATGTTCAAATTTTGGCCTCCATCTTGGCTTATTAGCTTCTAGTAAATTTGCTTCTTAAAGTGGATGAGTTTGTACTTTTGAGGACCCATGAAAAACAGCACCACCAACATTTGTAAGAAAAATGACTTTTAAGTTGTAAGAAAAAGAATTTTATGAAGAAGTGAGGCAGATTTCTTTCTAGCCCAAAAGCTGAGAATGTTTTCCACGAATTAACTTCATTTATGTAGTCTTTGTTCATAAATCAAACCTATCTAAGGTCTTTAGATGTACTGCAGAATTAATTTTATCATTCATATTTTCTGATATGCTGGAGTTAATGTCAAACACCACAGTGAGCCAGTGTGTCCAAACATCAGCACAAAACTAGCACTTATTAGTAAGACAATGTCAGAAAGACATGAAACCTAACCATTAGGTAGGAATGTTGTGGTAATGTAATAGTGGGTTTTCTGGAGGTGGGATGAGTGAAGGCTGTTGAATGATGGGATTTTGCTGTGACACAGGAAAATGTGTATATGCACAGAAACAGAATTGTATGAAAACCAGTCTGTGTGACCAGGATAGTTTAGATGGTGTGCATGTGTGAGTGTGTGTGTGTGTGTGTGTGTGTGCGTATGTGGGGTGGAAGTGAGTGTATAGGAAACCAAATTCTGAGACAGCAGATAAGCTCAGATGGATGGAGTTAAAATGTGAGGAGTGATATCAGATAGAACAGGAATGAGTTTGATGATCAGATACTGATTTGTTTTTGTAAAGCTGTGATGTGTTCTGCTGTTACAGTTAGCACCATGACTTTGTAGAAAACTACATAGGTTGTGGACATGATCGACTGCGTGCAGTGTGGTGTGATGGTAATTGAGAAATTTGTAATGTGAGTTTTGAGTTAGTATGGTGTGGTTCCTCTCCTCATTGAGTGTCATTGTGTCGTATCACATCCTACAACTCAGCACCTGCAGTCGCTCCCAGCTGCAGCAGTGCAGTCTCTCTACAATCTGACTGAGGGAGGTTTTTGTACGACTCTATAACACTGTGTGAACCAGTAGCCAGTGATGGAATGCCAACTCTGACAGTAGTAATCTCCTGCATCTTCAGTCTGGACTCCACTGATGGTCAGAGTGAAATCAGATCCAGATCCACTGCCACTGAAACGAGCTGGAACACCTGACTGTAGCTGAGTCGCAAGTTTAATCAAGAGTTTAGGAGCTTCTCCAGGTTTCTGCTGATACCAGTATAAGTAGTCACCAGATGAGCTCTTGGCCACTGCCTGACTGATTCTACAGTTGATGGTGACTGTTTCTCCTGGAAGAGCAGATTTCACTGCAGGAGTCTGAGTTACTGTGACTTGACCTCTGCATTCTGAAAAAACACACAACATTGCAGCATGAAACTGAAATATTATAATAGAAACAATAATTGTATGTGTACGAACAGACTATTGTAGAGATAAACTATGAAGCAATGCCTGACCTTGAGTCCACAGGATCAGTGTCCAGATGAAGACGGGGATCAAAGTCATGGTAGCTGTGGGTGAAGTTGCTGTAGCAGCAGCTCTGAGTCATGAAGTGTTAGTCACAGTGCTATAAACACTCCCAGAGCACTGAAGCATGTGCTGCCAATGCAAAGTGTCCTCTAATTAATGAAAAACCTTTACCACATTCCCCCAATCTTACTGTAATTCTCACACTACTACAGAGATATAGTGTGAATTTTGCTTCTGGGGTCAGATGGAGATTTTCTGGAAAATACTTTTTTAGTGAATTATAGAGAGAAGGTTAAAATCAAACTGATCAAAAGATCATGAGATATTCCTTTTTATTTCATTTTTGTTTCAGTCCAAAAGAATTCAATATCCACTTTAAACCATGCCTAGTAGTCTCAGGTGGTATCAGTGGTGTAGCTATTCTGAATAAAGCTTCAATGTGGAAAGCGGGTCTCCTTTTAGTGAAGTGTCTTTTGCCGCGTTCACAACTGCCATTAGCATGCGTCCTGGGTGATCAGATTATAAGTGGACAGTGCTAAGTACAGATGTGAACAGGGTCGAATGTGTCTTGTAGATGCATTGTGATCCATTCACTCAAACCACATTCGAAGGTGCTCTGGGATGCATATAGCTACATCACATTTGTAGTGTGAATGCAAATGCGTCTCGAAGCGTCCCATACAGCAGCGAAGGGCTAACTAATTGTCTGTGTCATTGCCCTAGCCAGAAAATCTATAATCATTGTGAAAATGTTTGTTTGTAAATCTCATGTTAATAGCAGGTGTGAACAGGGCCTCTGTCAGCGATTTGGAACAGCACCTTTAACAGCAGGTCGAGTGCAGCGCTGTGTGTTGTGCTTGAGTGAGTTTGGCTGAAGAACCATGAACATCTGCTGAAAGTGTTGATCTATTCTGGGATTCAGAGCTGTTCATGCAAATATGTGTGTCTGTGTTCCACTGAGTAAATCTGATGCTTTAGGTACTTCTGGGTGAGGAGGTTCGTTTTCACTTCGTATTTCTCTGATTGGTCAGAATTAGCATAAAACCATTAAAAAATCTAACGTATTCCAATAAAATACATTAAAGAACAAACTGATTCAAGAGAAAACATTTAAAAATTATGTTTTAAAAAATGTTATGTTTTTAAAAAATAAAAAAGAAGAAGGACCCAGAAACTAGGACCTAATCTAAGAACATTTAGAATGAGTTCTAAAAAAAAAAACAAAGAATCACATATCAAGGCTGTAATAGAGTCCTATTCAAGAACAGAATCTGAGTATGAGCAGAGCAGGTAATGTACTACACACACCCTAATCCCTTCTTAACACTAGCTGTGGATTGAGAACACAGGGCTGTCTGTCAGCCAGCTTTGTAGCCTGTTATTCAGAGAAATTAATGAGGTTGTTACACCCAGTGCATGAAGACATGACTGTGAAATGTCCAGAAAACAGTGGAAATTACAACTGTCACTCAAATCTCCTGATGACCTTTACTGAAGTTCTCACTCTCCTCTCTTTATAACAGAGGGAGAAGAAAGAGCTCTAATTGATATTTAATCTTTATTCAGTCTTGATCATGTAGTGATGGGTGTGTCAGCATCATCATGGCCCAGAGACAACAGACTGCCCTGAGCTAATCATGACTTAACTAGTAAGCAGCTAGTTCCAGGAATGTTGTATATGACTTTCAGCCACTTCTGAAGGTCCTGACTATGCAAAATTCATGGAAAATAAGATATGCTTTAATCACTTTTATATCTCTTTGGATAAAAGCAATAAATCAGTAAATTAAAAATCAAGGATAAAAAAAACTTTAACTGGATGGGAAATATGTGAACATCTTACTGAACTGAAAGCAGGTGTAACTAATCAAAGTTACAATATGTCCATACATAAATGTACACAAGTGTGTAAAAATAAAATGTGAATGACTTGAGCTAAAATTAGAAAGCAGGACGTGTATTATTTCAATGTGGTCTCATACAATGTCACGGAAATTAGTGGCTATGGTTAGGATTAGGGCAGGCTAGTGTTCATACGTTTTCTTACGAACTTCATTCATATAAAACTGAATGAAATCTAATTACCTTTCCTCATAAAGACTCAGAATCTTAATAACATACACATAATTACACAGAAGAACTCAAAGTGGACTAGGAGTACAACAGAACAGGACAACAGGTGAGACAAACTGGACACGAAACTTCTGTAATGACAGAAGTGAAAAAAATGGTCAAGGATCATGGATAAAGCTGGGTCATCAGCTGGAGAAATCAGATATTATTAGAGCCGTGCCTCCACGCTATATGTCTCCTGACTCAGCACCAGCAGACAGGAGGGAGACCTGAACCACAGGATGGAACAGGAAGTAGAAGTACACTCTCCCAAGCATATTTTCATTTACAGCATTTGGCAGATACTCTTATCCAGTGTCACTTACAGAAGTAGAAGTGCTTTGTAGTCTCCATAAAAAATACATCCTCAGGGTCTAATAAAATATTAGGAAGCTAAATTCCTGTTAAAGAGGAGTTAGTATTAGTACAGCAACACAACAACAGCACAAGACGAGGTTTTTAATTAGTGCTCATTTTAGTGCTTGGTGATGGAAGGGAGTTGGTCTTTGTTTGAAGATAGTGACTCAGCTGTTCAGTCAGCCAGAGGAAGTTCATTCTACCACCTGGGGGCCAGGACAGAGAAGAGTCTTGATGCAATATAAGGAGAGAAGGTTAGTTAGTTTTCTAGAGCTACCTAGAGTCTGCTTGTCTAGTCAGATGTGTAACCCAAGAATCTTCTCCATAGGGATCACAAAATCTAGACATGAGGATGCATCTCCAGGGATATACAGCAGCTCAGTCTTGCTGAGATATAAATGGATGACGATAGGCAGGGCAGGGAGAAAACGGGGGAAGATACAAAGTAATGATGTGAAAAGTAGAGTATGGTAATGCTAATATCTAGAGCTGATGAAGGATGGATGAAGACCAGGTCCAAAAAAGTTTAGATTATTGTGTGTTAGAGGGCAGCTGTTAAAGGAGGAGCTACACCAGTGACTGAGCCAGAATCTGGAGCAGGGCCAGAGTGTGACCTGAAACACACACAAGACAGACAAAGAGAATGAGCCTGCAACTAGATTCATAACAGTAACTGATATCAGGTCAGGAGCAGCTACAGTAATGGGGGCAGGATTAGTGATAGAGACTGAAAAAAAAATTATCCACTAAACAGTTTCAGTTATGACAAATAGCACCTCAGCAAACTAAAAAAAACGAATTATCTTACAGTAGTGGATGTGATGGACTGTGTGCAGTGTGGTGTGATGATTATTGAGAGATTTGTAATGTGAGTTGTGAGTTAGTATGGTGTGGTTCCTCTCCTCCACAGAGTGTCATTGTGTCGTATCACATCCTACAACTCAGCACCTGCAGTCGCTCCCAGCTGCAGCAGTGCAGTCTCTCTACAATCTGACTGAGGGAGGTTTTTGTACGACTCTATAACACTGTGTGAACCAGTAGCCAGTGATATCATGCCAACTCTGACAGTAGTAATCTCCTGCATCTTCAGTCTGGACTCCACTGATGGTCAGAGTGAAATCAGATCCAGATCCACTGCCACTGAAACGAGCTGGAAAACCTGACTGTAACTGATTTACAAGTTTAATCAGTAGTTTAGGAGCTTCTCCAGGTTTCTGCTGATACCAGTGTAAGTGGTCACCAGATGAGCCCTTGTACACTGCCTGACTGATTCTACAGTTGATGGTGACTGTTTCTCCTGGAAGAGCAGATTTCACTGCAGGAGTCTGAGTTACTGTGGCTTGACCTCTGCATTCTGAAAAAGAAATATTGTAGGATGAATTAATAGTAACTTAAATATTATAATAGAAACAATAAGCGTGTGTGTATGAACAGATCTTTGGAGTGATAAAATATGAATCAGTGTCTGACCTTGAGTCCAGAAGATCAGTGTCCAGATGAAGACGGGGATCAAAGTCATGGTAGCTGTGGGTGAAGTTGCTGTAGCAGCAGCTCTGAGTCATGAAGTGTTAAAGTCACAGCGCTATAAACACTCCCAGAGCACTGAAGCATGTGCTGCCAATGCAAAGTGTCCTCTAAGTATGGAAACACCTTTACCACATTCCCCCAATCTTACTGTAATTCTAACACTACTACAGAGATATTGTGTGAATTTTGCTTCTGGGGTCAGATGGAGATTTTCTGGAAAATACTTTTAGGTCTAAGATGCATAAATAAGTGAATTAAAGAGAGAAGCTTAAACTTTCACCAGTTGGTGTTTGTACTGAATATTAATGAGTTTCTCACTGTAGTGGATTTATGGTGGAAGAAGCAGCATCAGTGTTGGCAGTGAGTAAATACACACTAATATTTTTGAATGTAAATTAATGTTTAGATTATTGTAGGACTTAAATATCATATCATAACTTTCTATTAGTCTTCAGAAGGAGTGGAGGAATTATTCTCACTTTAGCTCAACACATTCAGTCATTTATTGCAAATTTATCATTAGTGCATCAGTATTTTTATTCAGTGAGGCATTATGGGTAAAGCCTGCGCAATTGCACATCTACCTTTTGTGAATTTTCAGCTTTTATTTTGTGTAATTTATCTGTATGTATTACACACTAGCTGCATGCTCAGTTTAGATTTACAATCTTAGTGCTCAAAAAAAAAAAAAAAAAAACCCACTAAAACGTAATAAATTCAGTCAGAGAGTTAGTGTATTAATCAGCTGATGTGAACAGAAGTTGGCTTTTTTTAGCTGTTATGTAATAAGAAGTTTAAAAGGATGGAGAGAGCAGTGAGTTTACAGCAGCAGGGTTTTTGTACAGCCATTAAACCTGTTTGTATCACTGTGGGTCACTTTTGGTGGAGGAACCAAACTGTCTGTGGGCCGTAAGTAACCTGTTTATTAATGACTGAAATGGAGTGTGTTCAGAATAATGACTGAAATGGAGTGTGTTCAGATTAATGACTGAAATGGAGTGTGTTCAGAATAATGACTGAAATGGAGTGTGTTCTGATTCGTGTTATAAAGTGTAAATAATATACTTTATAGTTATTTTCTTTTTCTTCACATCCAATCAGTGAGATGTGATTTCTGTGTAAGAGCTTCATGTTTCTCAAATTTCCCTTATTTTAGAAGTTTCAGGAAATGTATTTGACTATAGTGCTAATAGCTAATTCTAATTTAAATCTAAAAACAAAATAGATATCAGTGTTTGTGCATATTACTGTGCCTTTTTTGTTGATTTATACTAACTACATTTAATATCTTCAAGACTGTGAGTCCATAAACAGAATTAAATGTGGAAGCGTAAACTGAATTTACTTAAATGGCAAATAATCTGTATTTTAAATGCTGTTTAATCAGATTATGAAATAAATGTAAAATTTTTGTTCAATATAATTTAATTTTATTGTCCACCAATCACCGAAATATTTATTATTGTGACTCACATTTAAAAGTATTTGAATTGAATGTGAAACGTTTTTGATGCTCCACTGAACTCAGTTCTGCTCTGTAAGATATAAAGGGAAGTGAAACACACACAAAGAGCTGAAACGAAGCCTGAGTGACTGACAGCTGTCCATTCCTGTCTCATCTGTGTGTGTGTGTGTGCAGGTCTTACCCAGCCCACTGTGACAGTTCTGCCTCCCTCCAGTGTGGACCTGCAGCAGGAGAAGGTCACACTCATGTGTGTGGCCTATAAGGGCTTCCCCTCGGACTGGAGGCTGAGCTGGAAGGTTGATGGGAGCAGCTTGAGCTCGGGGGAGAGCCACGGCACCGCCGTTCTGCACACGGACGGCCTCTACAGCTGGAGCAGCACGCTGAGCATCCACCCGGAGCAGTGGAGGAACAAGGTGGTGACCTGTGAGGCCTCCAATGACAACCAACCTCCTGTGGTGAGCTCAGTGGACAGAGAGCAGTGCTAAGAGCTGTGAGCTCACACACACTTTACTCAGCTCACCTTCTACTGCTTCACTGTGTGTTCACTGTGTGGCCCACTTTCATAATTTCAAGTGCGTTATTAACGGGAGCTCACACACTCCTCAGTTTAAATCAGCTCTTCTTCTTCATTATCACCTAAATATGTGTTAAGTGTGTGTATCACTGCAATGTTCTGCTTTGAATTATTAATAAAAGCCTTTGAATCAGTAAACACTTTTTCTTTACATTGTTGATTATGCACATCACACACAAATCACCAATGCATCTGTCTCAGTATGTTATACAACCTGATTGTTCATGAGAAAGAATAATAATAATAATAATACAAGTAATAATAATAATAATAATAATAATAATAATAATAATAATAATAATAATGTTTGGTTTTACACCATACTGTCACTGGAGAATATAACTATATAACCTTTGGCTATATAATTTTCTAAGCGTCCTGTATTTTGAAATGTCTTCAGCCTGAACTAATCAAGATAAAGCATCTACACTGAGGATGTGGTTGAGTGGGAATGAAGTTGTAAAGCATTTATGTTTAAAAGAGAGTATGGGAATAGTTTTATATAATATTATGGGAAAGTTCATGTTACTTTCACCCATCTGCTAGTTAGGGACTGGTGTGATGCTTATGGAAATTCTGTTACACCTACTGTATTAATCACAACTGTACTCCTGTATGTTACACATACTGAACTGAAATAAATATTCAGTTACAAAAAATCATTCCCAGATAGCAAGCTGACATCGATCCATTGTTGATTTTTCATCAGAATCATCATTTTGGTTCAGATCGAAATTTCTATGTCAGATCCACTTTGAACTGTTATTAAAAGCTGACAGCTTGTAATGTTGAACAAAGTGACATTGAAGTAACATCTATTTATACTTCACCATGAAAGTACTTTTGCGGTCAACAATAAATAGATCCTTCAATACAGCGACATGCGCACTGACATGCAGTTGACCACGAAATCACAACGACCGTGAATATAACGGTTTGTAGCCTTCCAGAGGTCATTTTGGATCTGGAAAGAACCAGTGTGCCTTTGTATCCGGAGCCATCCTTGTTGTTATATCAGGTAAGGAAAGGAATAAATTCATATTACAGTATCGCAAAAGTACAGTGTTTGAGTGATTGTTTCTCCCAAATTAAAATATTAGCAAATAGTTTTAAAGCATTTAATTTATATCCTGCTTTATGTGCAAATTTTACTGTTATAACTGCTAGCCAACTTTGGTGAGTCTGGGGTTCCATTATTCATTATTCTTCAATTCTATATGCTAAGATTGTGTATTCACAGTGTAGCTGTTGAAATTATTCAACAGACCCATTTGGGTCTGAGTCCACCATTTACTGTTAGTCGACCATAGGCAGGCTTTATGCAGTTCTTTGCGCTGGCTAGATATGTACATAATCGTAAGGATGATGGCACATACATTTTCAAGTTTATGGTGTTTTGGAAAGTTTTACCCTTGAAATAATACTGTAAGTAGAAATAGGTAAATTCGCTAATGCTGTTAGCATTAGTAAATAAATTGCTGAAGATATCATTAGCTAGCTCATATTAGTTAGCCAACGTTAGCTATTAACAACTGTAGGTGGACTTTTGTGTTTGTCAGAGCCGTCCCCGTACTGTGGTAATATTCATGTTTCTGCCTTACATAAATACATATGGGCTGTGTTGTTATGGTATTTCGGACAGTTTTTTTTGTTTGTGTTAACAGCGGTAACCCTCTCTCCCACCCGCCCACCTCCAACACACGCATGCGAGAGCACCCAAACTTAGACAGATCTGTAAAAGTATGCCCCCATTAAGTTTTTTCTGGCTACAGCTCTGGTGTTCGTACTAGCTAAATGTTAGTATATGATGATAGTACATAAATGAGGAGGGTAGTTGGTGGTGTTGGGAAGTTTTACCTTTGAAATAATGCTGTAAGGCCAGTGACACATAAATGTTGTAGTTGATGATGTTCTGGGAAGGTTTACAGTAGAAAGAGGCACAAAATTAAGTCAATGATTGAAGCCAAAAAGTCAGAGATATTACAACAGTTTGAAGAGGCCTTCAGTAAAGAAAATTCTGTCTCAGAAGCAAAAAGTGTTACAGTAGTGAAAGATTATTTTGAGTACCCAAGGGTTATGGTAGAGTCAGCTAGTGCAGACTCCAGTGACTTAGTTGAGGTTCAACCATCTCCATCCAGTGATCCTTATGTTCCCCTTCAGGAACTCGAGCTGCGTCGAAACGCTATGGGAACGCCTTCAGCGTGACCGCGCTCTGAATAACACGTGTAATCAGTCCAATGGATGGGCGATACGTCACGGGCGGGGTGACGTAGCCACCCGGGAGCATAAAAGCCTGGGCGGCAAACGCCACGCTAGCTTTCTGTCATTCAGCAAGCGCTCTATGTGATATTGTCTGTCTATTGTTTGTCTTTCTGTGTTGTCTGCGGCATGCCTAAGGCCAAGGACAAAACGAAAATGAAATGGGGCAAGAGCGGACAGCGTTTTAGGCAGTGTGTTCCTCCCTGCCCGCATTATATTACCAGCGGGGATACACACAGTCTTTGCGTTGTCTGTTTGGGAGCGGAGCACGCAGAGTCAGCTCTTGAGGGAGCCGGCTGCTCGCATTGCGAGCGTTTCCGACATGAAAGAGAGGGACAGGGTCGTTCTTATGGACGCCCCGCTGGCGCCCTCTGGTCTGTTCGGTGACGCTGTTAGCTCCGTCGCCAAAGGGTACCAGCAGGCTCGTACGAAGGCGGCAGCTTTCCAGCGGTTTCTCCTTCGCCGCTCTCTGGCTCGTGGGGCTGCTGGGCAGGGGCAGCCCCCTCCATGTACTGCCTCCTCTCGCAGGGAGGCACAGAAACAGAGCGTCGCCTCCCGTGCTCCCCCGCGGCGGGACTGGGAGTCTCGGCATCGAAGGCCTTTCTCGCAGGTGTGTCCATGCAGGACATCTGCAATGCGGCGGGTTGGTCCACGCCCCTGACGTTTGCCAGGTTCTACGGCCTGGATATGCGAGCCATCCCGGCTCATCTGTCCTTTTGCCTAGAGCTCTGCCCTTTCCACACTAGGCAGGGATTTGTAAGTCTGGCGGCGTGGGCATACTCGTTCCCATAGCGTTTCGACGCAGCTCGAGGTCCTGAAGGGGAACGTCTCCAGGTTACGCATGTAACCATGGTTCACTGAGGGAACGAGATGCTGCGTCTCAGTGCCACACTTCTGGCATCCCTGCCGCGCTTACCTCATTTCTCAGAAGCTAGCGCGGCGTTTGCCGCTCAGGCTTTTATGCTTCCGGGTCGCTACGTCACCCAGCCAGTGACGTCTCGCCCATCCATTGGACTGATTACACATGTTACGCTGAAGGCGTTCCCATAGCGTTTCGACGCAGCGTCTCGTTCCCTCGGGGAACCATGGTTACATGCGTAACCTGGAGACATTTTAATTTAGTGCATAAATCTTAAAATGTGTTTCTGGGTCAAAGTGACTCAAAATGATGGAGCACGTCATAATCACAAAATTAGTGCAATGTTTATGAAAACAATGTAGCATAATAAGCCTACATTTCTTATAATGTAACAGCTCATTTAAAAAAAATATTATGTTTTGTGCTCAAAAATGTATGTTGAAAGAAAATTATATTGTAAACATTGTCTCACTTATACATTATGTAACATTGTCTCATACATTATGTGCTGCTATTACCTTATGAACTGTAATTATAAGCTGCTACAGTGTGTTCATAATGTAATAAATTTCTCATAGAATTAGGTATTACTTCATGTGAAAATCATTATTACATTAAAACATCATCACTTTATGAGCTCAAGATTTTATTACATTATTAACATTGTATTACATTTATAATGTAATATTACATTATGTGCAGTTATTACATTTGTTCATTTGTACATTATGTTACAAGAGTCCTCTGTTGCTGTGATCAAATCTCCATGATTTAGCTGGTCACAGTGTCACTGACCAACACCAGCACAAACTCCACACCATGAAGCTGCAGCCATGAGGTGTTCAGACTGCAGAGAACAGCAGCACTAAACAGAGAGCTGAAGGACCAGAGCAGAGTAAACTCCCTAACCATCGACACGAGCAGTGGGGCACATACACAGCCAACAGAACAAAGGACACTGTGCCTGACCCATGCCTAACAGACATGCATCAGGCCCTGAAACACCAAAACCAGGAAAGTCCACCACTCAGGTACGGGACTGTTGGAGCTCCACTGCAACCAGCAGGTAGTGAACTGATTGGTGTGAACTGATGCTGTAAACATGTTAAAAAACGTAATGTAAGTAGATGAGAGGTGGCATCTCAAATCTCCTTCTCTGAACAGGCCAAATATCTTCAAGAGTAGAACACAAATTTATATCTATATTACATCACAGCAGGGACAGCTAGTGTAAATGTGACAGTGGGGATAAGCCTTTCCTCTCTTACTGAAATAAGCCTTTAAAATAATGTTCAAATTTTGGCCTCCATCTTGGCTTATTTGCTTCTAGTAAATTTGCTTTTTAAAGTGGATGAGTTTGTACTTTTGAGGACCCATGAAAAACCACCAACATTTGTAAGAAAAATGACTTTTAAGTTGTAAGAAAAATAATTTTATGAAGAAGTGAGGCAGATTTCTTTCTAGCCCAAAAGCTGAGAATGTTTTCCACGAATTAACTTCATTTATGTAGTCTTTGTTCATAAATCAAACCTATCTAAGGTCTTTAGATGTATTGAGCAGAATTAATTTTATCATTCACATTCTCTGATATGCTGGAGTTAATGTCAAACACCACAGTGAGCCAGTGTGTCCAAACATCAGCACAAAACTAGCACTTGTTAGTAAGACAATGTCAGAAAGACATGAAACCTAACCATTAGGTAGGAATGTTGTGGTAATGTAATAGTGGGTTTTCTGGAGGTGGGATGAGTGAAGGCTGTTGAATAATGGGATTTTGCTGTGACACAGGAAAATGTGTATATGCACAGAAACAGAATTGTATGAAAACCAGTCTGTGTGACCAGGATAGTTTAGATGGTGTGCATGTGTGAGTGTGTGTGTGTGTGTGTGTGTGTGTGCGTAAGTGGGGTGGAAGTGAGTGTATAGGAAACCAAATTCTGAGACAGCAGATAAGCTCAGATGGATGGAGTTAAAATGTGAGGAGTGATATCAGATAGAACAGGAATGAGTTTGATGATCAGATACTGATTTGTTTTTGTAAAGCTGTGATGTGTTCTGCTGTTACAGTTAGCACCATGACTTTGTAGAAAACTACATAGGTTGTGGACATGATCGACTGCGTGCAGTGTGGTGTGATGGTAATTGAGAGATTTGTAATGTGAGTTGTGAGTTAGTGTGGTGTGGTTCGTCTCCTCCACAGAGTGTCATTGTGTCGTATCACATCCTACAACTCAGCACCTGCAGTCGCTCCCAGCTGCAGCAGTGCAGTCTCTCTACAATCTGACTGAGGGAGGTTTTGGTACGACTCTATAACACTGTGTGAACCAGTAGCCAGTGATGGAATGGTAACTCTGACAGTAGTAATCTCCTGCATCTTCAGTCTGGACTCCACTGATGGTCAGAGTGAAATCAGATCCAGATCCACTGCCACTGAAACGAGCTGGAAAACCTGACTGTAACTGATTCACGTATTTAATCAGGAGTTTAGGAGCTTCTCCAGGTTTCTGCTGATACCAGTGTAAGTAGTCACTAGATGAGCTCTTGTACACTGCCTGAATGGTTCTACAGTTGATGGTGACTGTTTCTCCTGGAAGAGCAGATTTCACTGCAGGAGTCTGAGTTATTGTAGCTTGCCCTCTGCATTCTGTAAAAATATATTTAATGTAGCATTAATTATAAGTTAAATATAATAATAGAAACAATAAGTGTATTTGTATAAACAGATGATTGTAGAGATAAAATATGAAGCAGTGTCTGACCTTGAGTCCAGAAGATCAGTGTCCAGATGAAGACGGGGATCAAAGTCATGGTAGCTGTGGGTGAAGTTGCTGTAGCAGCAGCTCTGAGTCATGAAGTGTTAAAGTCACAGCGCTATAAACACTCCCAGAGCACTGAAGCATGTGCTGCCAATGCAAAGTGTCCTCTAAGTATGGAAACACCTTTACCACATTCCCCCAATCTTACTGTAATTCTGAATCTACTACAGAGTTATTGTGTGAATTTTGCTTCTGGGGTCAGATGGAGATTTTCTGGAAAATACTTTTAGGTCTAAGATGCATAAATAAGTGAATTAGAGAGAGAAGCTTAAACTTTTACTGGTCAAAATGTCCAAATGAGAGATTTCTTGGAACATATCAAGTTTGCAAATGCATGAATGTAGTAGAGAAATGAGAGAAGTTCAGTCTTTCACTTTAATTCCATCAGGATTCAGACTGACTAAAGAGGAGATTTAGAGGCGACCAGCATTATAATGTTATTCTTTACTATCTTTATGTATCATGTATATTGTGTTTCTGACTGTAGAGATGAAGCTGATCACTAATCCATCATTTGGTGTTATTTCTCCTCCAGTCTTCTGCACTGTGTACAGTACACTGTGCTCCAGAGTCACACGTTTTTACTGAAACATCACTGTGTTTAAACACCAGAGTGACAAAGAAAACTAATAAAGAAATCTTTAACCATACAGTTGTGTTCTGTAAATATAACCACAATTACTGAACTCTGTGTGTGTGTGTGTGTGTGTTTTCACTGGAGCGTGAAAGAGGATTTTGTACGACGGCTTCATAGGAATGCATCACTGTAGGACACTTTTGGTGGAGGCTCCAAACTCATTGTGAAAAGTAAGTGCCTTCTTTTTCTAAAAGCTCATAGATTCATTAGTTTATTTGCAAAATGTAATTAAATGTGTAGATTTACTACTAATTTACTAATGATGTGACATTTATATAAAGAAATGGATCTTTTCTATAAAATAGAGAAAAGTGATGTGAAGAGGAGAGAGCTGCTTCTATAAAGGCTCTGCTTCTGTGTCATTTTGTAAAATTCTGTATGAGTCACTTCATCACCTTTTTAAGATTCATGTGAAATGTTTTTGCTTTGCATTACTCTAATTCGTCATCACAATGGAGATTTGTGTAACAGTGAAGCATGAACAATAATGATTTACTGTTGATTTCTAATTATCTTATGACTTTACCCTGGTGTGATGGTTATTTAGTGTTTTGTTCAGAACTTGTTCAGAAGATGGAGATGACATTATCAGAATTGTGTCCTGTTGAACTTTGTGCAGATAAACTACAGCATCTGCTCTGCAGCCATTACTGGTGTAGCTATGCTGAAATAAAGCTTCAATGTGGAAAGCATGTCTCCTTTTTCAGTAGTGAAGTGTCTTTGGCAGCGATTTGGAACAGCACCTTTAACAGCAGGTCGAGTGCAGCGCTGTGTGTTGTGCTTGAGTGAGTTTGGCTGAAGAACCATGAACATCTGCTGAAAGTGTTGATCTATTCTGGGACTCAGAGCTGTTCATGCAAATATGTGTGTGTGTGTGTGTCTTTCACTAAGTAAATCTGCCTCTTTAGGTACTACTGGGTGAAGAGGATCACTTTCACTTCTTATTTCTCTGACTGCTCAGTATTTGCATAAAACCATAAAAAATTAACACATTCCAATAAAATATATTAAAGAACAATGATTCAAGAGAAAACAGAAAAAAATTATGCCTTCTCTGTTTTTAAAGGAAAATAAGAACCTTGATCAGAATGAAACATCTAGTGCTTTTTTTTTTTTTTTCATTTTTGGATCTTCTAATACATGTAGTCATAATCCCTAATAGGTGTCAAGACACTGAGAGTCACAGACAATGTAGACAGATCCATCCTTGTTGAAAACAGGTAGGCACAGGGCACCACAAGAATTTACACCATTATAAAATGCACAAGGAACACTAGTTTAAAAAAAATTACAGGGAAGAAAGATTCAGAAACTAGGACTTAAACTAAGAACTGTTAGAATGAAATGAAAAAAAAAAGAATAAACACGTATCAAGGCAGTAATAGAGTCCTATTCAAGACCAAAATCTTGTCCATTTTGTCATACACACACACACACACACACACACACACAGCCAGCTCAGGCTCCTACAGGGCTTGATCTTTCTCTCTGAGATGATACACGTTATAGGAAATTTCCTGAATTTGAATGTCCACAGAAATGAATGAGGTTGTTACGCTCAGTGCATGAAGACATGACTGTGAAATGTCCAGAAAACAGTGGAAATTACAGCTGTCACTCAAATCTCCTGATGACCTTTACTGAAGTTCTCACTCTCCTCTCTTTATAACAGAGGGAGGAGAAAGAGCTCTAATTGATATTTAATCTTTATTTAGTCTTGATCATGTAGTGATGGGTCTGTCAGCATCATCACGGCCCAGAGACAACAGACTGCCCTGAGCTAATCATGACTTAACTAGTAAGCAGATAGTTACAGGAATGTTGTGTATGACTTTCAGCCAATTCTGAAGGTCCTGACTATGCAAAATTCATGTTATATATTCATTCATATATTTATTTATATCTCTCTGGATAAAAGCAATAAATCAATAAATTAACATTCAAGGATAAAAAAAAACATTGGAGTAGAAATATGTGTATTGTGTTACATCTAACTGAACTGAACGTGGATGTAACTAATCAAAGTTACAATGTGCCCATACGTAAAAGTACACAAATGTGTAAAAATATAAGGTGAATGATTTGTACTAAAATTAGAAGTCAGGATGTGTATTGGATCAATGTGGTCTCATACAATGTCAGAAAATTTAGTGGATATGGTTTGATAAGGGGCAGGCTAGTGTTCATACCTTTCCTTACAACTTCATTCATATAAAACTGAATGAAATCCAGCTACTTTTCTCCTAAAGCTCAGAATTTCAGTGTAGCCCAGTGGGAAAGGAAGCATCATGTATTCACTTTAATTTTTGTTGAGTATGATGTTCTCAGTTAGTGCTATAATGGCAAATGTTATTATACTTAGTGTTTTTTGTGCTTGTTTATGACAGAGTAATACATCATTTGTTAATTTTATTGCTATTGTATGCATAATTTCATCTGGGTCAAGGTCATCATCAGGATTGGAAGAAGCTGGTCATGTGGAGGAGAGAGCGAGGGACAACTGCATGAACAGAGAAAAAACAACAGCAGTGTGGTTAACATTGTGTTGAAAGTTGTGTCGTGTATAGATAGCAGTTGTTCGTTCAATAAATTGCATTTAACTATACTTGACAAAACTGGAGTTTCCATCTATAACATCCATCGTTGAATCAGCCTGGAAGCTGTATACCTGTTAGGTGGGTAGCCATTAGCTTTTCTGACAGGGACTAACCCAGATATTAACGTAGGTGAGTTCTCCCAGCAAACTAAAGTGAGTTTAAAAGCTGTGGCTAGGCCACGGAGACTCTGAGTATCGGCCAGATAGGGGTCTGAGCTGCCAAAAAGTTCAGAGTCCTCTTAACTTTCCGATTCCTCTGGCTATGCTGGAAATCCTCACACTGATAACAAAGACATTGTGCCATCGTGACCAGAGCGTGACCAGTCACTCTTGACCTATGAGTGAGTTTTACTTAATTTAGCTCTTACAGCAAACAAAGCAGCCATTTGTTTTAGGCCTCAACAAATATGAGCCACGCATCAGGCCCACAACTGCACTAAGGGACTGAAGCTTATTATGGTGTTTGTGTAGGTGGGCCTACGGTACCTGTAAATAATATTTTCTGAAGGAAGTGTGTAACAAATGTCAAAGACAGGGAACTGAGTGAACGTAAACGTACTGTAATCATAAACAACATAACATAATGTAAAACACAAACACAAAACACGTGTGCATCTCTCTCTCCCCTCGGGGTCTCCAGCTGCTCCTTTATCCCTCTCTCCCACTGATTAGCTAACTCAGTGCTAGGCGTGCGTCCTCACAGCCTGGCCCCTCCCTCCTCTTGTCACACTCCTCCACAGGCAGATTCAGGCCTCCGGTGTGACATACACCCTCCTCTCGGGAGGAGTGGTGCTGCCCTTCCGGCTATGTCCTTCGGCCAGCCCTGTATCCTGCGAGCGAGAGGAGAGACGAGAGGAGGAAGAGGGGAGCGAGAGGGAGCGAGCAGTAGAGACAGTACGAGGGTGAGAGAGGAGAGAAAAAAAAGAAAAAGCTGGTTCCCTGGTCCACAGACACTCTGTTATCTGATCCTCGTCTGGCCAGGAAGCGATCTCCAAGATGCCGGGCACCGGCGCTGCGCCTCCTGGCAGATGGCTACAACTCCTCCCCTTTTCAGGCAGATGGCTGTGACTCCTCCCCTTTTCATGTGGATGGCAGCGACTACTCTGTCCTCCAGCAACCGCTCCAGCACCAAACTTCCTCTGCGCCATGATCCTCCTGCAACGGCGAGGGCTCTCCAACAGCGCATCCCTCCTCCTTCCCGGGTTTCAGCACCAATGTAACCAACATCAAAGATTGTTTAGTTTCAGCTGATGAACTGCCATCCATGATGAGATGTCTGCCAGACATGCTGAGATCTGTGCAGAAACATAGAATGCTAGAATACAGGGAGGAAGAAGAGAAAGATGAGGAAGAAGAGAAAGTTATAAATAGAAGTATAAATAGATGGTGATAATAAGATGGCAGGGAGAGCAAGAGTGCAGGATACAAAGTGATAATCTGAAAGTAAAGCAGGGTAACACTGATATTTAGCGCTGAGGAAGGATGGCTGAAGACCAGGTCCAAAAAGTTTAAACTATTGTGTGTCGCAAGGCAGTTGTAGAAGGTCTTGTTATAGGAGTGCAAGAAAGAGACAAGAGACAGATTACAGAAACAGAAACTAAGGCAGAGACCAGATTAATAATAGTGACTGATATCAGTTCAGAATCAGAGAGTTGTAATGGGGGGCAGAACTGGTGATAGAGACTGAAAAAAAATTGAAAAAATGATACAACAAATAGTTTAAGCCATGACAAATAATCTAGAAAACTACAAAACTATTTATCTTACATTACTGGATGTGATGGACTGTGTGCAGTGTGTGCAGTACCCTTTATAGTTGAGACCTTTTCTAATAGTAAAATGAAGTAGCACATTTTTAGTTTACAAACTGCTGAGTCAGGCTCATGCATATATTTACGTTTAAGCGGCTTGATTTTGATTGACAGAATTTGGGTTTTGATGATTATTTAGAGATTTGCAATGTGAGTTGTGAGTTAGTGTGGTGTGGTTCCTCTCCTCCACAGACTGTCATTGTGTCGTATCACATCCTCCAACTCAGCACCTGCAGTCGCTCCCAGCTGCAGCAGTGCAGTCTCTCTACAATCTGACTGAGGGAGGTTTTTGTACGACTCTATAACACTGTGTTAGTACCAGGTGCTACTGATGGAATGCCAACTCTGACAGTAGTAATCTGCTGCATCTTCAGTCTGGACTCCACTGATGGTCAGAGTGAAATCAGATCCAGATCCACTGCCACTGAAACGAGCTGGAAAACCTGACTGTAACTGATTCACAAGTTTAATCAGTAGTTTAGGAGCTTCTCCAGGTTTCTGCTGATACCAGTGTAACTCCTCACCAGATGAGCTCTTGTACACTGCCTGACTGATTCTACAGTTGATGGTGACTGTTTCTCCCGGAAGAGCAGATTTCACTGCAGGAGTCTGAGTTACTGTGACTTGACCTCTGCATTCTGTAAAAATATATTTAATGTAGCATTAATTATAAGTTAAATATAATAATAAAAACAATAAATGTATTTGTATGAACAGACGATTGTAGAGATAAAATATGAAGCAGTGTCTGACCTTGAGTCCAGAAGATCAGTGTCCAGATGAAGACGGGGATCAAAGTCATGGTAGCTGTGGGTGAAGTTGCTGTAGCAGCAGCTCTGAGTCATGAAGTGTTAAAGTCACAGCGCTATAAACACTCCCAGAGCACTGAAGCATGTGCTGCCAATGCAAAGTGTCCTCTAAGTATGGAAACACCTTTACCACATTCCCCCAATCTTACTGTAATTCTGAATCTACTACAGAGTTATTGTGTGAATTTTGCTTCTGGGGTCAGATGGAGATTTTCTGGAAAATACTTTTAGGTCTAAGATGCATAAATAAGTGAATTAAAGAGAGAAGCTTAAACTTTCTTTGGATGGTGTTTGTACTGAATGTTAATGAGTTTCTCACTGTAGTGGATTTATGGTGGAAGAAGCAGCATCAGTGTTGGCAGTGAGTAAATACACACTAATATTTTTGACAGTAAATTAATGTTTAGATTATTGTAGGACTTAAATATCATATCATAAATTCCTATCAGTCTTCAGAAGGAGTGGAGGAATTATTCTCACTTTAGCTCAACACATTCAGTCATTTATTGCAAATTTATCATTAGTGCATCAGTATTTTTATTCAGTGAGGCATTATGGGTAAAACCTGTGCAACTGCACATCTACCTTTTGTGAATTTTCAGCTTTTATTTTGTGTAATTTATCTGTATGTCTTACACATTGGATGCATGCTCAGTTTAGATTGACAATCTTGCTGTTTAAAAAGAAAAAAAAACACTAAAACGTAATAAATCAGTCAGAGAGTTAGTGTATTAATCAGCTGATGTGAACAGAAGTTGTTTTTTAGCTGTTTTGTAATAAGAAGTTTAAAAGGATGGAGAGAGCAGTGAGTTTACTGCAGCAGGGTTTTTGTACAGCCATTAAACCTGTTTGTATCACTGTGCTGTCCTTTCGGTGAAGGAACCAAACTGTCTGTGGGCCGTAAGTAATATGTTTCCTAATTACTGAAATGGAGTGTGTTCAGATTAATGACTGAAATGGAGTGTGTTCAGAATGTAAGAATATAGTTTATGTTTTTTTCTCCAAAAGAGTTCTACTCTAATGTTTTTATCTTTTTATTTGTCAGAAATCCCTGTTTCTCAAATGTTCCTTATTTTACAAGTTTGACAAAATGTATTTGACTACAGTGCTAGTAGCTAATTATAATTTAAATCTACAAACAAAATATACAACATTGTTCGTGCATGTTACTGCGACATTTTTTTTTTGTTGAATTAACAGTGAAGGCTGCGAGTTCATTAAATGCTGTTCATATTTCTGATTATTGAATATTCAGTATAATTCATATACAGTATATAATTTTAATGTCTAGTAATAACAATTATATAAATCATTATGGATCTAACGTAAAATTATTTGAATTGAATGTGAAACATTTGTGATGCTCCACTGAACTCAGCTCTGCTCTGTAAGATATAAAGGGAAGTGAAACATGCAGAGAGCTGAAACGAAGCCTGAGTGACTGACAGCTGTCTAGTCCTGTCTCAACTGTGTGTGTGTGTGTGTGTGTGTGTGCGTGTGTGTGTGTGCGCGTGTGTGTAGGTCTCACCCAGCCCACTGTGACAGTTCTGCCTCCCTCCAGTGTGGACCTGCAGCAGGAGAAGGTCACACTCATGTGTGTGGCCTATAAGGGCTTCCCCTCGGACTGGAGGCTGAGCTGGAAGGTTGATGGGAGCAGCTTGAGCTCGGGGGAGAGCCACAGCACCGCCGTTCTGCACGTGGACGGCCTTTACAGCTGGAGCAGCACGCTGAGCATCCACCCGGAGCAGTGGAGGAACAAGGTGGTGACCTGTGAGGCCTCCAATGACAACCAACCTCCTGTGGTGAGCTCAGTGGACAGAGAGCAGTGCTAAGAGCTGTGAGCTCACACACACTTTACTCAGCTCACCTTCTACTGCTTCACTGTGTGTTACATGTGGCCCACTTTCATAATTTCATTTGCGTTTTTAACGGGAGCTCACACACTCCTCAGTTTAAATCAGCTTTTCTTCTTCATTATCACCTAAATATGTGTTAAGTGTGTGTATCACTGCAATGTTCTGCTTTGAATTATTAATAAAAGCCTTTGAATCAGTAAACACTTTTTCTTTACATTGTTGATTATGCACATCACACACAAATCACCAATGCATCTGTCTCAGTATGTTATACTACCTGATTGTTCATCAGAAATAATAATAATACTAATAATAATAATGTTTGGTTTTACACCATACTGTCACTGGAGAATATAACTATATAACCTTTGGCTATATAATTTTCTAAGTGTTCTGTATTTTGAAATGTCTTCAGCCTGAACTAATCAAGATAAAGCATCTACACTAAGGATCATTAAATCTATGTTTGGAAAGCTCACTATGATTCAGCTGCCAAAAATCCAGTGAAGTGATAACGTATTGTTACTTCATACTTTATAATATATTTTGAATTATATCAGAAAATTTTGGCAAATGTGTCTTAATATTAATATTTCTTTTTTGTTGCAGCTGCAAGAAATTCTGCAATGCAGCTTATGAATAAGTCCAGAAAAGTTTGTCTTGAAAGTCAGCACTTGGTTAGAGCTATTAGCCACCAAAATTTTAATGCAATATCTACAGATGTGTGTCTGTGTGTTCCATCATGTTGAACCCTGTGACACTGCAAGATCAGTGTGTAGTGTCAAAATGTGTTTTCAGAGATTACTTCAAATAGACTGTCCCGTATGATTGTTTAAAAAGATACACGTTGTGGAGCACTAATCTTCTTTCTTCTCTAAAGATGTTGCGTTGAACAAATAGGTGGAAATGGTGACAGAACTTACAAAGGAAGTAAAGAACCTCCGGGAGGAATTTCATGGTTTCCTCCAACAGTCCGTTTCAGTTTGGAGCCACCCTGCACTGCCTGTTCCTGTCTTGTTACCTCTGCATCCTGCATTTGGCACAGGCAAAGAAAGTGATGTTAACAATTTGTTGAGCATTAGCTAGGTGTTTCAATAGAGAACATTTACAGTCTAAAATAACTTTAAGCTTGGGAACCCATATACGAGATGACGACATGACTTCAATTCTGTCTACCTTCGTATGAACCCCTATACCCTCTACCCCTTCTATATCTCGGTAGGTGAGACGCTTCACCATAATTGGAGGGACAACAGTGGAAATGTAGATCTACCGCATGCTTTCAGGTGCCCTGAATAAATGACCTATCACCATTAATAAATTGTCAGAAAGCTGGTGGAGCCGGCGTCGCCGTTGATGGTTGAGGTCTGAGCTGGCTCATGCGGCGAACCATGTCCTGAGTGACGTTAGTTAAGTCCCTAAAGCAACGCTCATGGGCGGCACTCACAAACAGGGAACTCAATATCCACACGAACGGTATGAAACAGATTACAGAGTCCTGTAGCAGTGGAGACGCACTAATGGCTGACTCGCTAGTGGCAGCAGGGCAAATCTCCGTAGGCAGACATATCCAAAGGAGCAGGCAGAAATCCCAGTGCAACAGTTCCATATGTGACAGTATGAATGAGGTAAGTGGTGGTGATTGACACTTGTGATCACCAATCAGCGACGAGTGCTTCCTATTTTAGAGCGGGTTGGTTGCAGCCTGTCACGTCTGGATCCTCCCCTTTCTGTTTATTGATGGTGGTTTCAGGTATGTGCTGTTAGCCTGTAGCAGCTCGCTAACTTTTTAATTACTGTTTGTGTGGCAGTAATGATTTGCTTGTTGCATCCTAGCTTGTCTTTTCATCTGTGCGCGTGTCTCCTTCGGTTACTTCAGTAGTGGATTTGATGACTGCCCTCCTTTCAGGTGTGTGAGTTGAAGCTGTTTTGTAGCAAACAGATCGTCTAGCTTCGCTTGGGGCTTGACAACTTGGCAGGTTGGTTTGAGTAATGTGCAGTTCCCTGTACTTCAATTTAGCAGCGGGGTATATGTATCCTGGCCTGTGAACGGATTATAAAGCACATTTATCTTCGTTGGTAAGTGTCTTGCATGTGGTTATGAGTGGGGAATTCTAGCGGGTGATATGTAACTATTAGTAACACTGTTTTCTGTTTTGTTATTCGTATTTGCCGCAGGATTCTCCCTTTTGTTCTGGGCAATCATTGTTGCAGCTGTCGTTTTTTCTTTCTTTGGTTTTTCTTTTTCTTTCTTTTGAATTTGTAAGTGACTTGTTTTGATTTTCTTTCAGGAGCTGGGGTCCCACGGGTGAAGGATCTTTTGTGGTGGTGGTGCTGCTTCAACGTTTGCCGTGGGACACTTTTTGGAGTGTTTGGGTGTGTGATCTGAGTGCACGGTGGGGGGTGTGATCTGAGTGCACGGTGGGATGTGTGATCTGAGTGCACGGTGGGGGGTGTGATCTGAGTGCACGGTGGGGGGTGTGATCTGAGTGCACGGTGGGGGGTGTGATCTGAGTGCACGGTGGGGTGTATGGAAGTGTGCTTTTTGGATAATTAGCACTCGTAATGACTCCTGTGGGTAACCTCAGTCCTGGAAATTGGTGTATTTTGTTTTTGTTTATTTTGTGTTGTGTAAACTGGTTTTTATGTAACGTGTTTTCTTGTGGTTCTGTTTTATTATTTGAATCGGTTACCAGTCACTGTATCTTTAACAGTGAGGGTATTACTTCCTTTTTGTTGTAAGGTTTATTTTTGTGATTTTGTGTGAATTTCTGTCTTATGTAATTTGTTTTGTGTATTTTTGTTATTGAACCGTCATTGGAGAGAGGTGCCAGGAGTGGCACCTGATCATTGAGGCTATTTTAAGTGATTTTTTTTTTATTTTGTTGAATTCATTGTGAACAAATTTTGTAATTTTATGATACCTATGTTTCCTGCCTATCTTCTTATAAACGAAGCGAACCTGTGTGACCTAATTAATAAACCTTGGGGTTTATTTCTATTTCCTGGGTGAAAATCCCCCAGGTGGAGTAGTCGAGTTTTCTACAAGTAGACGAACTTGGGTTTGTGTGTTAAAACCTGTACCGCACCCCACCACACACATAATCCAAAAACCGACAGGCAGACAAACAATAACGCAGACTTAACTGAAATACCAAATACAGGCAGGGTCAAAACTGGGAAGACTAACATGGGAAACAGGGCAGGATAGCTGCTCAGGCATGCAACACACATGCTGGGTGAGGCCTTATATAGTGATGGAGATACAAAATGGCCACCGCAATAAGTGCTAGTCCCAAAATGGCCACCACCCCGGAAGTGCAAGTCATGACATAAATGGCCAGGGAAGAAGTTGAAAGACCAAGCAGAAGAAGGCATTCAAGGAAACAGGTGGTTGGAAGTGGTCTGCCATGTGACATATTATTTTTCTTTTTTCTGGTATTACCCTGCTATTTTCTCTACTACATCACCCCTGTTGATACCCCACTCCCCAATCGCACACAATCACCACTACAACATGTGCACACCTCAGCTGAACTGTACAAAACAAAATTCTATAATTAATGGGATAGTATAAAAATCTTAAATTTTTCCATACACCTTTTTCTGATCTGTTTTAGATGCACTGACTCAACAAATGGGAGCAGAAGCAGTTTCGGAGTACGCATATCCAAATGCTGTCCAGAAATGGCTCTGATACACTCCAGATCGTGCGGGTGGGACTGGACGACAGACAGCTGCACCGGTTCCTCCAGTGTCTCTGACAACCAACTGATTCTTTTTTAAAATGGTTAAACCTGTTGTAGTGCATTTGTTGTCCCTTTTGTAAACATTCTGAAAAATAAAGAATTTATAGACATGCTTATTGAAATTGCTGTTATTTATATATTTCAGATTTTTCTCCTGGCTGTATATAAAGTAGGATTAGTTTTCACAGTACTGGGGAGGACAATGGGTAAACCAGGGTTAGGAACCTGTGAGTTAGCCAATGTCAGGACCATGAACACTGATCAAGCACATGGAACCTCAAACAGCAAGAAACTACACAGAAGTGAGGAGAAACACTAACATCTTTGTTGTTTAAAATAGGTTCATGTGTTCCAGGTGAAACAAATCCAGGGAGCAGGTAACTTTCCGTAAGTGTCACTTCTGTAACACTGTGTGAACCAGTAGCCAGTGATGTAATGGTAACTCTGACAGTAGTAATCTCCTGCATCTTCAGTCTGGACTCCACTGATGGTCAGAGTGAAATCAGATCCAGATCCACTGCCACTGAAACGAGCTGGAACACCTGACTGTAACTGGTTTACATATTTAAACAGTAGTTTAGGAGCTTCTCCAGGTTTCTGCTGATACGAGTGTAACTCTACACCAGATGAGCCCTTGTACACTGCCTGACTGGTTCTACAGTTGATGGTGACTGTTTCTTAATAGGAGAGCAGATTGAGGGACAGCAAATAAACTCAGATGGAAGGAGTAAAAATGAGTGGAGCGATAACAGATAGAACAGGAATGAGTTTGATAATCAGATACTGATTTGTTATTTGTAAAGCTGTTGTTTTTTCAGTTGTGACAGTTAGCACCATGACTGTGTAGAAAACTAAAAAGCAGTACATATGATGGACTGTGTGCAGTGTGGTGTGATGATTATTGAGAGATATCTAATGTGAGTTGTGAGTTAGTGTGGTGTGGTTCCTCTCCTCCACAGAGTGTCATTGTGTCTTATCACATCCTCCAACTCAGCACCTGCAGTCGCTCCCAGCTGCAGCAGTGCAGTCTCTCTACAATCTGACTGAGGGAGGTTTTTGTACGACTCTATAACACTGTGTGAACAGGACGGTGCTACTGATGTAATGGTAACTCTGACAGTAGTAATCTCCTGCATCTTCAGTCTGGACTCCACTGATGGTCAGAGTGAAATCAGATCCAGATCCACTGCCACTGAAACGAGCTGGAAAACCTGACTGCAGCTGATTCGCAAGTTTAATCAGGAGTTTAGGAGCTTCTCCAGGTTTCTGTTGATACCAGTATAAATAGTTGTAGTATGAACCCTGACTGTGATAATACACTGCCTGACTGGTTCTACAGTTGATCGTGACTGTTTCTCCTGGAAGAGCAGATTTCACTGCAGGAGTCTGAGTTACTGTGGCCTGACCTCTGCATTCTGAAAAAAAAATATGAATCAGTGTGAATTAATAGTAACTGAAATATTATAATAGAAACAATAATTGTATGTGTATGAACAAATCTTTGGAGAGATATAATTTGAAGCAGTGTCTGACCTTGAGTCCAGAAGATCAGTGTCCAGATGAAGACGGGGATGAAAGTCATGGTAGCTGTGGGTGAAGTTGCTGTAGCAGCAGCTCTGAGTCATGAAGTGTTAAAGTCACAGCGCTATAAACACTCCCAGAGCACTGAAGCATGTGCTGCCAATGCAAAGTGTCCTCTAAGTATGGAAACACCTTTACCACATTCCCCCAATCTTACTGTAATTCTCACACTACTACAGAGTTATTGTGTGAATTTTGCTGAAATTTGTTGAATTTTGTTGAATGTAGTAGAGAAATGACAGAAGTACAGTCTTTCACTTTAAATTCATCAGGATTCAGATTCAGCATTATAATGTTATTCTTTACTGTCTTTATGTATCATGTATATTGTGTTTCTGACTGTAGAGATGAAGCTCATCACTAATCCATCATTTGGTGTTATTTCTCCTCCAGTCTTCTGCAGTGTGTACAGTACACTGTGCTCCAGAGTCACACGTTTTTACTGAAACATTACTGTGTTTAAACACCAGAGTGACAAAGAAAACTAACTAATGAAAAAATATTTAATCATAAAGTTGTGTTCCATAAATATAACCACAATTGCTGAACTCTGTGTGTGTGTGTGTTCACTATAGTGTGACAGAGGTTTTTGTATGACGGCTTCATAGGAATGTATCACTGTGGAACACTTTTGGTGGAGGCTCCAAACTCATTGTGAAAAGTAAGTGCCTTCTTTTTCTAAAAGCTCACAGATTCATTAGTTTATTTACAAAATTCAATGAAATGTGTAGATTTACTACAAAATCATAATGCGACATTTATAGAAAGAAATAGATCTTTTCTATAAAATAGAGACACGTGATGTGAAGAGGAGAGAGCTGCTTCTATAAAGGCTCTGTTTTTGTGTCATTTTGTAAAATTCTGTATGAGTCACTTCATCACCTTTTAAGATTCTTGTGAAATGTTTACTTTGCATTACTCTAATTCATCCTCACAATGGAAATTTGTGTAACAGTGAAGCATGAACAATAATGATTTTATTGTTGTTTTATTTCACATTATTACTTTACCCTGGTGTGATGGTTATTTTGTGTTTTGCTCAGAACTTGTCCAAAAGATGGAGATTGTTTTGTTCTGTTGCAGTTTGGTTGGATGACGTTATCAGAATTTTTGCAGATAAACTACTGGATCTGCGCTACAGCCATTAAACTGAATTACCAAATATCACCATGTTCATTATGATAGAGTTCACATTAACATTAATATAATTGTGTGCATGTGTGTGTGTGTGTTCTCCAGCTGGTCCGGTGGTGAAGCCTTCCGTGTCTCTGCTCCCTCCCTCCTCTCTGCAGCTCTCTGAGGGATCGGCCTCGCTGCTCTGCCTGCTCTCGGCCTATTCTCCACAGGGGGCGCAGCTCAGCTGGACCGTGGACGGTGCCGAGGTGAACGAGGGGGTTCTGACCAGCACAGAAGAACAGAAGAATGGCTTGTACAGCCGCAGCAGCACCCTGACCCTCAGCAAAGAACGCTGGGAAGAGGCCGAGGTGTTCAGCTGTACTGTCTCCCTCCACGACACCACTCAGATCACCTCGTTCCGAAAGAGCCGCTGTGACGTCCACTAGAATTCAAGTGTACACTTTAAAACATGCTTAGCAGTCTGAGATGGTGTCACTGGTGTAGCTATGCTGAAATAAAGCTTCAATGTGGAAAGCATGTCTCCTTTTTCAGTAGTGAAGTGTCTTTGGCAGCGATTTGGAACAGCACCTTTAACAGCAGGTCGAGTGCAGCGCTGTGTGTTGTGCTTGAGTGAGTTTGGCTGAAGAACCATGAACATCTGCTGAAAGCGTTGATCTATTCTGGGACTCAGAGCTGCTCATGCAAATGTGTGTGTGTGTGTGTTTCACTGGCTACATCTGATGCTTTATGTATTATTTGTGAGGAGGTTCGTTTTCGCTTCATGTTTCTTTGACTGTTCAGAATTTGCATAAAACTATTCAAAACATCTAAAGAATTCCAATAAAGTACAAAACAAGGGCAAAACAAGAATTTAGACAAGACAAGGAAAACTAGTAAAAAAAAAAAAAAACAAGAAAGACCCAGAAACTAGCACCTAGACTAAGAAAGAAACACATATCAAGCCAGTAATAGAGTACTATTCAAGACCAAAATCTTGTCCATTTTCACACACACACACACACACACAGAGTCAGGTCAGGCTCCTACAGGGCTTGAGCTTTCTCTCTGAGATGATATACGTTATAGGAAATGAAAGGAGTCTTCCACTGTTATGTATGAGCAGAGCAGGTAATGTACTACACACACCCTAATCCCTTCTTAACACTAGCTGTGGATTGAGAACACAGGGCTGTCTGTCAGCCAGCTTTGTAGCCTGTTATTCACAGAAATGAATGAGGTTTTTACACCCAGTGCATGAAGACATGACTGTGAAATGTCCAGAAAACAGTGGAAATTACAGCTGTCACTCAAATCTCCTGATGACCTTTACTGAAGTTCTCACTCTCCTCTCTTTATAACAGAGGAAGAAGAAAGAGCTCTAATTGATATTTAATCTTTATTCAGTCTTGATCATGTAGTGATGGGTCTGTCAGCATCATCATGGCCCAGAGACAACAGACTGCCCTGAGTTAATCATGACTTAACTAGTAAGCAGATAGTTACAGGAATGTTGTATATGACTTTCTGCCACTTCTGAAGGTTGTGACTATGCAAAATTCATGGAAAATAAGATATGCTTTAATCACTTTTATATCTCTTTGGATAAAAGCAATAAATCAGTAAATTAAAAAATCAAGGATAAAAAAAAAACTTTAACTGGATGGGAAATATGTGAACATCTTACTGAACTGAAAGCAAGTGTAACTAATCAAAATTACAATATGTCCATACATAAATGTACACAAGTGTGTAAAAATAAAAGGTGAATGACTTGAGCTAAAAGTAGAGAGCAGGACGTGTATTATTTCAATGTGGTCTCATACAATGTCACGAAAATTAGTGGTTATGGTTAGGATTAGGGACAGGCTAGTGTTCATACGTTTTCTTACAAACTTCTTTCATATAAAACTGAATGAAATCTAATTACCTTTCCTCATAAAGACTCAGAATCTTAATAACATACACATAATTATACAGAAGAACTCAAAGTGCACTAGGAGTACAACAGAACAGGACAACAGGTGAGACAAACTGGACACGAAACTTCTGTAATGACAGGAACAGATAGAAATGGTAATGCTGATATCTAGAGCTGATGAAGGATGGATGAAGACCAGGTCCAAAAAAGTTTACACTATTGTGTGTTAGAGGGCAGCTGTTAAAGGACAGGAGGAGCTACACCAGTGACTGAGCCAGAATCCAGAGCAGGGCCAGAGTGTGACCTGAAACACACACGAGACTAATTTTAATAAGATTAATAACAGTGACTGATATCAGGTCAGAATCAGAGACTGTAATGGGGGCAGGATTAGTGATAGAGACTGAAAAAAAAAATTATCCACCAAACAGTTTCAGTTATGACAAATAGCACCTCAGCAAACTAAAAAAACGAATTATCTTACAGTAGTGGATGTGATGGACTGTATGCAGTGTGGTGTGATGATTATTGAGAGATTTCTAATGTGAGTTGTGAGTTAGTGTGGTGAGGTTCCTCTCCTCCACAGAGTGTCATTGTGTCGTATCACATCCTACAACTCAGCACCTGCAGTCGCTCCCAGCTGCAGCAGTGCAGTCTCTCTACAATCTGACTGAGGGAGGTTTTTGTACGACTCTATAACACTGTGTGAACCAGTAGCCAGTGATGGAATGTTCACTCTGACAGTAGTAATCTCCTGCATCTTCAGTCTGGACTCCACTGATGGTCAGAGTGAAATCAGATCCAGATCCACTGCCACTGAAACGAGCTGGAAAACCTGACTGTAACTGATTTACAAATTTAATCAGGAGTTTAGGAGCTTCTCCAGGTTTCTGCTGATACCAGTGTAACTCCTCACCAGATGAGCTCTTGTACACTGCCTGACTGATTCTACAGTTGATGGTGACTGTTTCTCCCGGAAGAGCAGATTTCACTGCAGGAGTCTGAGTTACTGTGGCTTGACCTCTGCATTCTGTAAAAATATATTTAATGTAGCATTAATTATAAGTTAAATATAATAATAAAAACAATAAGTGTATTTGTATGAACAGATAATTGTAAAGATAAAATATGAAGCAGTGTCTGACCTTGAGTCCAGAAGATCAGTGTCCAGATGAAGACGGGGATGAAAGTCATGGTAGCTGTGGGTGAAGTTGCTGTAGCAGCAGCTCTGAGTCATGAAGTGTTAAAGTCACAGCGCTATAAACACTCCCAGAGCACTGAAGCATGTGCTGCCAATGCAAAGTGTCCTCTAAGTATGGAAACACCTTTACCGCATTCCCCCAATCTTACTGTAATTCTAACACTACTACAGAGTTATTGTGTGAATTTTGCTTGTGGGGTCAGATGGAGATTTTCTGGAAAATACTTTTAGGTCTAAGATGCATAAATAAGTGATTTAGATAGAGAAGCTTAAACTTTCACTGGTTGGTGTTTGTACTGAATGTTAATGAGTTTCTCACTGTAGTGGATTTATGGCGGAAGAAGCAGCATCAGTGTTGGCAGTGAGTAAATACACACTAATATTTTTGACTGTAAATTAATGTTTAGATTATTGTAGGACTTAAATATCATATCATAACTTTCTATCAGTCTACAGAAGGAGTGGAGGATTTATTCTCACTTTAGCTCAACACATTCAGTCATTTATTGCAAATTTATCATTAGTGCATCAGGATTTTTATTCAGTGAGGCATTATGGGTAAAACCTGTGCAACTGCACATCTACCTTTTGTGAATTTTCAGCTTTTATTTTGTGTAATTTATCTGTATGTATTACACACTAGCTGCATGCTCAGTTTAGATTAACAATCTTAGTGCTTAAATAAAAAAAAAAAAAACCACTAAAACGTAATAAATCAGTCAGAGAGTTAGTGTATTAATCAGCTGATGTGAACAGAAGTTGGTGTTTTTTAGCTGTTTTGTAATAAGAAGTTTAAAAGGATGGAGAGAGCAGTGAGTTTACAGCAGCAGGGTTTTTGTACAGCCATTAAACCTGTTTGTATCACTGTGGGTCACTTTTGGTGGAGGAACCAAACTGTCTGTGGGCCGTAAGTAACCTGTTTATTAATGACTGAAATGGAGTGTGTTCAGAATAATGACTGAAATGGAGTGTGTTCATATTAATGACTGAAATGGACAGTGTTCAGAATAATGACTGAAATGGAGTGTATTCTAATTAATGACTGAGATGGAGTGTGTTCAGAATAATGACTGTAATGGAGTGTGTTCAGATTAATGACTGTAATGGAGTGTGTTCAGATTAATGACTGAAATGGAGTGTGTTCTGATTCGTGTTATAAAGTGTAAATAATATCGTTTATAGTTATTCTTTTTCTTCACATCCAATCAGTGAGATGTGATTTTTGTTTCTCAAATTTCCCTTATTTTAGAAGTTTGAGAAAATGTATTTGACTATAGTGCTAATAGCTAATTCTAATTTAAATCTAAAAACAAAATAGATATCAGTGTTTGTGCATATTACTGTGCCTTTTTTGTTGATTTATACTAACTACATTTAATATCTTCAAGACTGTGAGTCCATAAACAGAATTAAATGTTTAAGCCTGAACTGAATTTACTTAAATGGCAAATAATCTCTATTGTAAATGCTGTGTAATCAGATTATCAAATAAATGTAAAATTTTTGTTTATTCAATATTCAATATAATTTAATTTTATTGTCCACCAATCACCGAAATATTTATTATTGTGGATCTAGAAGACTTAAAAGTATTTGAATTGAATGTGAAACGTTTTTGATGCTCCACTGAACTCATTTCTGCTCTGTAAGATATAAAGGGAAGTGAAACACACACAAAGAGCTGAAACGAAGCCTGAGTGACTGACAGCTGTCCATTCCTGTCTCATCTGTGTGTGTGTGTGTGCAGGTCTTACCCAGCCCACTGTGACAGTTCTGCCTCCCTCCAGTGTGGACCTGCAGCAGGAGAAGGTCACACTCATGTGTGTGGCCTATAAGGGCTTCCCCTCGGACTGGAGGCTGAGCTGGAAGGTTGATGGGAGCAGCTTGAGCTCGGGGGAGAGCCACAGCACCGCCGTACTGCACGCGGACGGCCTCTACAGCTGGAGCAGCACGCTGAGCATCCACCCGGAGCAGTGGAGGAACAAGGTGGTGACCTGTGAGGCCTCCAATGACAACCAACCTCCTGTGGTGAGCTCAGTGGACAGAGAGCAGTGCTAAGAGCTGTGAGCTCACACACACTTTACTCAGCTCACCTTCTACTGCTTCACTGTGTGTTACATGTGTCCCACTTTCATAATTTCATTTGCGTTATTAACAGGAGCTCACACACTCCTCAGTTTAAATCAGCTCTTCTTCTTCATTATCACCTAAATATGTGTTAAGTGTGTGTATCACTGCAATGTTCTGCTTTGAATTATTAATAAAAGCCTTTGAATCTGTAAACACTTTTGCTGCACATTATTGGTTATGCACATCATAAACAAATCACCAACGAATCTATTTTACTATCTGCTATAGAACCTGTTTGTCCCTGAGAAATACACCTGATGGTCTCCACGTCCTTAATGAAAATTTACCCAAATTATACATCGTGTGTGTTTATTAACATAGTCTGAGTGTATAAGTGTTTACTTTTTAGAGCAATATAACTGATATTATTTTAACATTAACACAGGCTTCCAACTAATCCCTTGTACTATGTTAACAATCAACTAGACAGAACATAAGTTATAGCTCAACAGACATAACAGCTTTATAATAATAATACTAATTCAACAATGGGTTTTTAGCCCATACTCTCACAGGGAACAGTGGGTTCGTAACTTTTATATGTGCTGTATTTTGAATGGACTAAAGCAACAAATAATTGAGAGAAATCATCACTGAAAATGTGGCTGAGTGGGATTGAAGATGTAAAGAATTCAAATAAATTATGCACATTTTACTTTCCAGAACCCATCTGGTAGTTGAGAACTGGAATAATAGTTACAGAAATAATTTTAATCTAAAACTTTTAACCATGACTATATCTCTGTAGGTAACTCATACTGTACTTAAATAACTACCAACAGCCAAATACACAGAAATAAACCCAGAATGATAATGGTTAGTTGCTGTGATCAAATCTCCATGATTTAGCCGATCAGTGTCACTAACCAACACCAGCATAAACTCCACACCATGAAGCTGCAGCCAGGTCAAACATCTTCAAGAGTAAAACACAAATTTATATCTATATTACATCAGCAGTGCTGGCTAGTATAAATGTGACAGCAGGGATAAGCCTTTCCTCTCTTACTGAAAATAAGACTTTAAAATAATGTTCAAATTTTCCATGGATGCTATTATCCATGGCACCCATGTTGGCTTATTTGCTTCTAAGAAATGTCTTAAAGTGGATTCTTTTTTATATTTGAGGAACCAAGAACAGCACCACCAACATTTGGGGAAAAAAAATGACAGAGAATTCTATGAAGAAATGAGGCTGGGGCTGATTTCTTTCTAGCCCAGACTGGACATAAGCCGAGACTGTTTTCCACAAATTAACTTCATTCACATAGGCTTTGTTCATAAATTAAACCTATCTAGATTGTTAGATGTATTAGCTCATGAATATAATTTATTTTATCATTCACATCATTCACTGGAGTTAATGTCAAACACCACAGTGAGCCTGTGCATCCAAACATGAGCACAAAACTAGCAATTATTAGTAAGACAATGTCTTACTAATAAGTGCTATAGTGCATCTCCAGAAAAACCAATAGTGGGTTTTCTGGAGGTGGGATGAGTGAAGGCTGTTTAATGATGGGATTTTGCTGTGAGACAGGAAAATGTGTATATGTACAGAAACAGAATTGTATGAAAACCAGCCAGTGTGACTAAGATAGTTCAGACAGGGTAGGTGTGTGTGCATGTGTGTTTCAGGCTGGGGCAGACACACAGACACACAGCAGCAGAAGAGACAGGACAGCAGATTGGAGGAAGGCTGAGCTCATATGGAGGATGTAAAAATGAGTCAATTAACATAGGACAGGACAAGACTGAATTCCATGATTAGATGCTTGTAGATTACATATCTTACAGTAGTGAATGTGATGGACTGTGTGCAGTGTGGTGTGATGATTATTGAGAGATTTGTAATGTGAGTTGTGAGTTAGTGTGGTGTGGTTCCTCTCCTTCACAGAGTGTCATTGTGTCTTATCACATCCTCCAACTCAGCACCTGCAGTCGCTCCCAGCTGCAGCAGTGCAGTCTCTCTACAATCTGACTGAGGGAGGTTTTTGTACGACTCTATAACACTGTGTTAGGACCAGGTGCTACTGATGTAATGCCAACTCTGACAGTAGTAATCTCCTGCATCTTCAGTCTGGACTCCACTGATGGTCAGAGTGAAATCAGATCCAGATCCACTGCCACTGAAACGAGCTGGAAAACCTGACTGTAACTGATTCGCAAGTTTAATCAGGAGTTTAGGAGCTTCTCCAGGTTTCTGCTGATACCAGGATAAGTAGTGGCCGTATGAGCTGTGATAATACACTGCCTGACTGATTCTACAGTTGATGGTGACTGTTTCTCCTGGTAGAGCAGATTTCACTGCAGGAGTCTGAGTTACTGTGGCCTGACCTCTGCATTCTGAAAAAAAAAAAATTAAATAGAACATCACGGTTAATGAATAATGACTAGACAAACCGCAAAAACGTACTGAACAGTCTATTGTAAATATAAAAAATTAAGCAGTGTCTGACCTTGAGTCCAGAGGATCAGTGTCCAGATGAAGATGGGGATCAAAGTCATGGTAGCTGTGGGTGAAGTTGCTGTAGCAGCAGCTGTCAGTCATGAAGTGTTAAAGTCACAGCACTATAAACACTCCCAGAGCACTGAAGCATGGGATTTGAATGCAAAAAAGCATTTTCATTACAGACACGTTACATACAGAACTGAAACCAGTAGGACAAAAAAAAACTAAGTTCTCAGAATTTGTATTTAAGGTGCTTTCCTTTTTAAGCAAGCATTTTAAAGAGACATACAACACTTTATATGCTTTATACTTTATCAAAGTAACTTCATATTAACTGTTTACTGCTTGCATGTAAATCTGTCAACAAAGCCACTTTGCATTGTGGAAGGTGTTCACTGTTGTTTTTATTTAAATTAGAAACCTCAACACTGCTTAAAAGTATCTCACAATTTCCTAGCTGTTGGCTTGTAAAACTACACTCCTAGTTCCTAGCGTAATGATACATTTTCCAAAAGTCGATTCACGATACTGGCTTCACGATTCGATTCATTTTGATTCTTAGAACATTTCTAACATTGTAATGAAAATTTTTTTAATCATTTCTGAATAATAACCAATGCAAAACAATGTCTGTATGAAACTAAATAAATCAAGAATTGTTACGAACAGTTTAATATTGTAAACAAAATGTTCTATAGGTTCACCATATCTTAATAATAAATAAATTTATACATTCTCCCAAAAATTTGATTTAATAAATAAAGTCTCTGACCCATGGAAAATGACTGATTGAAAAATAATGAGATAGAGCTCCAAAGACGGCTAAAATGCTGCTTCTTGACTGTTATAACATATAACGCATAATAAGTGTGCGTAGTTGTGATCCGGAGCTATCGGTCACTTCACAAGTGCACATGATTCCCAATAATGGCGCAAACTCTCCATGAAAGAATGTGATCATGTGACCAGGGTGCTCCATAGATTTTTACCTTTATGGACTGCGCAGATTGGGACCTCTGGTGTTCAAAATGTGCAACTGCATTAGATGCATTATTAATAAGAATGCTGATTTCCACAAAATGAAACTGCACATTTCCAGGAGGCAGTGTCATATTTT